>NW_027397157.1:682384-739540 GCF_003265705.2 Callorhinus ursinus | reverse complement strand
GTATGTCAGAGGGGGAGACGAACCATGAGAGATGATGGACTCTGAAAAACAAACTGAGGGTTCTAGAGGGTAGGGGGGTGGGGGGATGGGTTAGCCTGGTGATGGGTATTGAGGAGGGCACGTTCTGCATGGAGCACTGGGTGTTATGAACAAACAATGAATCATGGAACACTGCATCAAAAACTAATGATGTAATATATGGGGATTAACATAACAATAAAAAAATTAAAAAAAAAAAAAGAATCTATACGAAGACTGTTGTTCTGAGCCAGGTCAGCTTAAAGTAAGATAAACTCTATGGTAGAATTTCAAGGGAGTTGGGAAGATACTGATACCCACTTATGATCCATATATGCATCCCAGTCTTCCTTCAACTGTTGGATGGATACGTGCACTATCATCCCAGAGATGTCTCCTTTCACTTAAGTTCTTTGCTCTTTACAAAAAGGGTTCCAGGAAAAGGCAACATGCCACACACTTACAGTCATCTACAGCTGAGTGGGAATGAAAGAGAGCATATTTTGATAGGAAAAGAGCAGGAGAGAATCAAGCTCAGAGAGGAAAGATGGCGTATGGACTCCAGAGAGGAAAAAATGTGAGTCAGCCTGTGTATATGAAGATAAACTTTACTGACTTCACAGGGCTTCCCGAAGACCATGCCTTTGATGAAGTACACTGCCTGTTAATTAAATCTATGACACTGTATTCTCCATTCTACTCTAGTAGGGAAAGTTTTTCTTTTCTGAATGTCATTTTGATAACATATAAAAAAGAGGACTAACATTTTGTCCCTCTTATTTATGGACATTTTACCCATTGTTTCTTTTCCCTCTTCTTATCATCTTATATTGCAATCACAAAACCAACAACAAAGAAAGAAAGTAATGCAAAGATACCATCATAAACCTACCCTCCATGAAATCAAATAAGAGAAGCTGAAATAGAAAGGAGAAATAGAGTCCATAGGTGAACTGCCTAGTTTTCATTAGCAGGTACTCCCTAGGTCCCAACATCTTTATTTCCTTTCAGGCTTGACCTAAGTAGGCTGCTTTCTATTCATAAGGCTGATCTATGACATCATGGAAGTTAACTTATCATAATTCACTTTGAGCCACAGAACTCATTAACCCTAAACCAGGTCAGTCTTAGACCCTACAAAGAAATGTTATTCTCCAGAAAAATGCCAGTAGTGGAATGTCTTACCTATAAAATGACCCACAGCATGAACTCCTAGAATAGTTTTGGGGTATTACAGTACTCAGAGGGATGGCATACCTTCAAACCATATGCTTACTGAGATATGGTTGCTCTTAGTAAGGATGTGGCCCAAGTAAATTTTGCTCACAGCTCACCTTCAGAAGCCATTAAGATTTAGTTTCACCTTGGGAGTCAGATCTAAAGTGAAGAAGTGCTGGCAGAAATCTTTGATGCATATTTGCTTTGAAATCCCTGGCCTAGAATTGGTAGGTGGGTAAGAACAGGAGTTACCCAAGCAGCCATACATGCTGAGGGGCATGAAGCCTCTTAATAAGTCACAGCTGGTAGTTATCAAATCCAAATGGATGTGAGATTCCCACCAGCACAGAGGAATCAATATTTATCAACAGGAGAAGTGATATTCATTACTGCCATTTGAAGGTCATACATATAAAGCATATATGAGTAATGCTAGAGCTCAGAGCTATTTCCTCTCATAATTTAGTAGATAGAGTACTTCTGGTTCATTTTGCCCCTGCACAACAGCCTGGCTTTTTCCTGTGCTAATGTCTAATCTCCAATCCTCTCTTGACCTTTGCTATAATATATTACTTAAAAATAATAGTACTATGCAGAAGTAAGCAGAAAGGAAGCTTTAGGGACAATGCAGGGTTTCACATTAGAAGAGGAAAAAGTTTCATACTAAATGGACAATACCCGTTCAGGTGTAAAATCAACAGAAAATCTCAGGGTTAGAGTAGAAAACAGGCTGACTGTGAGTAGTATTTTACTGCTTCTATGATTTACACGTAGACATGGGCAATGAAGATGCCTGGAGGCGCTTGGCTTGAAGTCCTCCTGCTCTCCACTCTTATTATACATAGAGTTGCCCTGACTCACTAACCTGTCATATCTGCTTTGTTGTTGTACTAGTAAAAAGTAAGAGGTGGGATTTGAGATCCATGGTTACTCTATTAAGGTGATAAACCACTCAAAAGCTTTTATGACCTGGGAAGAAAATTTAAAGAAGGAGAATTGTTTCTGAAAAAGAGCCACATAATATGGTACATCTTAGGGAACTTCATTACAAGCCTCAGAGCCAGGCTGCCAGATAAGCAGGAGTTTATGCCTACACTAAAGAGAAATAGTCAAGCATTCTAGTCACTAAGAGGGCTTAGTTTAGCTTTCAGGATACTTTTCCTAGAATGAGGATCAGTAGATAATAGGAAGGCTCCCACACACATATTGTGGCCTCCCTCATCCTGAAAGAGCTGAGATTCTTCTCTCATTGAAACGTTTTAGGTAGAATTCATTGATCCACTCAATGAAAATTAATTTAGTGTTTATTATGTTTCAGGCACTATTCTACGTGTTGGGGATTAAAGAAAGTAAAGAGCTTACTTTCATGGAGATAATATTCTAGTGGTAGAAGGAGCAAGACAAAAATAAGCAAACACACAGATAAATATATATTTTGCCAGATAGTGGTAATTGCTAAGAAAAAAATGAAGAAGGATAAGGTAAAAGAGAGTAAGAGTAATGTCTACAATTTTATTCATTTTATTTTATTTTTTCCATTTTTTTAAATTTTATTTTATTATGTTATGTTGATCACCATACATTATAACATTAGTTTTTGATGTAGTGTTCCATGATTCATTTTTGCGTATAACACCCAGTGCTCCATTCAGTACGTGCCCTCTTTAATACCCATCACCAGGTTAACCCATCCCCCCACCACCCTCCCCTCTAGAACCCTCAGTTTGTTTCTCAGAGTCCATAGACTCTCATGGTTTGTTTCACCCTCTGATTCCCCCCCTACATTTTTCCCTTCCTACTATCTTCTTTTTTTTTTAACACATAATGTATTAATTGTTTCAGAGGTACAGGTCTGTGATTCCTCAGTCTTACACAATTCACAGCACTCACCATAGCACATACCCTCCCCAGTGACTATCACCCAGCAACCGCATGACTCCCAACCCCCACCACTCCAGCAAACCTTAGTTTGTTTCCTGAGATTAAGAATTCCTCACATCACCCCAGCAACCCTCAGTTTCTTTTCTGAGATTAAGAATTCCTCATATCAGTGAGATCATATGATACATATCTTTCTCTGATTGACTTATTTCGCTTAGCATAATACACTCTAGTTCCATCCACGTCGTTGCCAATGGCAAGATTTCAATTTTTTGATGGCTGCATAATATTCCATTGTATATATATACACATCTTCTTTATCCATTCATCTGTTGATGGACATCTTGGCTCTTTCCATAGTTTAGATATTGTGGAAATTGCTGCAATAAACATTGGGGTGCACGTACCACTTTGGATCACTACGTTTGTATCTTTGGGGTAAATATCCAGTAGTGCAATTGCTGGGTCATACAGTAGCTCTATTTTCAAATTTTTGAGGAACCTCCATACTGTTTTCCAGAGTAGCTGCACCAGCTTGCATTCCCACCAACAGTGTAGGAGGGATCCCCTTTCTCTGCACCGTCGCCAACATCTGTCGTTTCCTGACTTGTTAATTATAGCCATTCGGACTGTTGTGAGGTGGTATCTCACTGAGGTTTTGATTTGGATTTCCATGATGCTGAGCGATGTTGAGCACTTTTCCGTGTGTCTGTTGGCCATTTGGATGTCTTCTTTGCAGAAATGTCTGTTCATGTCTTCTGCCCATTTCTTCATTGGATTAGTTGTTCTTTGGGTGTTGAGTTTGATAAGTTCTTTATAGATTTTGGATACTAGCCCTTTATCTGATATGTCATTTGCAAATACCTTCTCCCATTCTGTCGGTTGTCTTTTGGTTTTGTGGAGTGTTCCTTTTTTTAAGATTTTATTTATTTATTTGAGAGAAAGAATGAGACAGATAGAGAGAGCATGAGAGGGGGAGTCAGAGGGAGGAGCAGACTCCCTACTGAGCAGGGAGCCCGATGCGGGACTCGATCCTGGGACTCCAGGATGATGACCTGAGCCAAAGGCAGTCGCTTAACCAACTGAGCCACCCAGGCTCCCTGTTGACTGTTCCTTTGCTGTGCAAAAGCCTTTTATCTTGATGAAGCCCCAATAGTTTATTTTTACCCTTGCTTACCTTGCCTTTGGCGATGTTTCTAGGCAGAATTTGCTGCAGCTGAGGTCGAAGAGGTTGCTACCTGTGTTCTCCTCTAGGATTTTGATGGACTCCTGTGTCACACTGAGGCCTTTCATCCATTTTGAGTCTAGTTTTGTGTGTGCTGTAAAGGAAAAGGTCCAGTTTCATTCTTCTGCATGTGGCTGTCCAATTTTCCCAACACCATTTGTTGAAGAGACTGTCGTTTTGCCATTGGACATCTTTCCTGCTTTGTTGAAGATTAGTTGACCATAGAGTTGAGGGTCCATTTCTGGGCTCTCTATTCTATTCTACTGATCTATGTGTCTGTTTTTGTGCTAGTACCATACTTTCTTGATGATGACAACTTTGTAATAGAGCTTGAAGTCCAGAATGGTGATGCCACCAGCTCTGCTTTTCTTTTTCAACATTCTTCTGGCTATTCAGGGTCTTTTCTGGTCCCATACAAATTTTAGGATTATTTGGTCCATTTCTTTGAAAAAACTGGATGGTATTTTGATAGGGATTGCATTGAATGTGTAGATTGCTCTAGGTAGCATTGACATCTTCATAATATTTGTTCTTCCAATCCATGAGTATGGAAATTTTTCCATTTCTTTGTGTCTTCCTGAATTTCTTTCATGAGTATTTTCTGAGTACAGATCCTCTGCCTCTTTGGTTAGATTTATTCCTAAGTATCTTATGATTTTGGGTGCAATTGTAAATGGGATTGACTCCTTAATTTCACTTTCTTCTCTCTTGTTTTTGGTGTATAGAAATGCAACTGATTTCTGTGCATTTATTTTATATCCTGCCACATTACTGAATTCCTGTATGAGTTCTAGCAGTTTTGGGGTGGAGTCTTTTGGGTTTTCCACATAAAGTATCATATCATCTGCAAAGAGTGAGAGTTTGACTTCTTTCTTGCCAATTCGGATGCATTTAATTTCTTTTTGTTGTCTGATTGCTGTGGTTAGGACTTCGAGTACTGTGTTGAATAGCAGTAGTGATACTGGACATCCCTGCCGTGTTCCTGACCTTAGGGGAAAAGCTCTCAGCTTTTCCCCATTGAGAATGATATTCACTGTGGTTTTTTCATAGATGGCTTTTATGATATTGAGGTATGTACCCTCTATCCCTACACTGTGAAGAGTTTTGATCAAGAAAGGATGCTGTACTTTGTCAAATGCTTTTTCTGCATCTAATGAGAGAATTGTATGGTTCTTGTTCTTTCTTTTATTAATGTATTGTATTACATTGATTGATTTGCAGATGTTGAACCAAACTTGCAGCCCAGGGATAAATCTCACTTGGTCGTGGTGAATAATCCTTTTAATGTACTGTTGGATCCTATTGGCTAGTATTTTGGTGAGAATTTTTGCATCCACATTCATCAGGGATATTGATCTGTAATTCTCCTTTTTTGATGGGCGTTTTTGTCTGTTTTTGGGATCAAGGTAATGCCTCATGAAATGAGTTTGAAAGTTCTCATTCCATTTCTATATTTGGAAACAGTTTCAGAAGAATAGGTATTAATTCTTCTTTAAATGTTTGGTAGAGTTCCTCTGGGAAGCCATCTGGCCCTGCACTCTAGTTTGTTGGGAGATTTTTGATGACTGCTTCAATTTCCTTAGTGGTTATAGGTCTGTTCAGGTTTTCTATTTCACCCTGGCTCAGTTTTGGTAGTTTATACAACTCAAGGAATGCATGCATTTCTTCCAGATTATCTAATTTCCTGGCATATAGTTGCTCATAATATGTTCTTATAATTGTATTTCTTTGATGTTGTTTGTGATCTCTCCTCTTTCATACATGATTTTATTTATTTGGGTCATTTCTCTTTTCTTTTGGATAAGTCTGGCCAGGGGTTTATCATCTTATTCTTTCAAAGAACCAGCTCCTAGTTTCATTGATCTGTTCTACTGTTCTTTTGGTTTCTATTTAATTGATTTCTGCTGTGATCTTCATTACCTCTCTTCTCCTGCAGGGGTTTAGGCTTTATTTGCTGTTCTTTCTCCAACTCCTTTAGGTGTAGGGTTAGGTTGTGTATTTGACACATTTCTTCTTCTTTTTTTTTTTTAACCTTTCTTTTTTCTTGAGAAAGGCTTGCATTGCTATTACTTTCCTCTTAGGACCGCCTTTGCTGCATCCCAAAGATTTTGTACAGTTGTGTTTTCATTTTCATTTGTTTCCATGAATTTTTAAAATTCTTCTTTAATTTCCTTGTTGACCCATTCATTCTTTAGGAGGATGCTCTTTAACCTCCATGTATTTGAGTTCTTTCCAACTTTCCTCTTGTGACTGAGTTCTAGTTTGAAAGCATTGTGGTCCAAAAATATGCAGGGAATGATCCCAATCTTTTGGCATTGGTTCAGACCTGATTTATGACCTAGGATGTGATCAATTCTGGAGAATGTTCCATGGGCACTAGAGAAGAATATGTATTCTCTTGCTTTGGGTTGGAATGGTCTGAGTATATCTGTGAAGTCCATCTGGTCCAGTGTGTCATTTAAAGTCTTTATTTCCTTGTTAATCTTTTGCTTAGTTGATCTATTTCATTGAGGGGGCTGTTAAAGTCGCCTACTATTATTGTGTTGTTGTCAAAGTGCTTCTTTGATTTTGTTATTAATTGGCTTATATAATTGGCTGCTCTCATGATGGGGCATAGATATTTACAATTGTTAGATCTTCTTGTTGGATAGAACCTTTAAGTAGGATATAGTGTCCTTCCTCATCTCTTATTATAGTCTTTGGTTTAAAATCTGATTTGTCTGATGTAAGGATTGCCACCCCCAGCTTTCCTTTGGTGTCCTTTAGCATGGTAAATGGTTTTCCACACCCTCACTTTCAATCTGGAGGTGTCTTTGCATCTAAAATAAGTCTCTTGCAGACAGCATATTTATGGGTCTTGCTTTTTTATCCAATCTGATAGCCTGTGTCTTTTGATTGGGGCATTTAGCCCATTCACATTCAGGGTAACTTTTGAAAGATAGGAATTTAGTGCCATTGTATCGCCTATAAGGTGACTGTTACTGTATATTGTCTGTGCTCCTTTCAGGTCTATGTTATTTTTAGGCTCTCTCTTTGTTTAGAGGACCCCTGTCAATATTTCTTGTAGGGCTGGTTTGGTGTTTGCAAATTCTTTTAGTTTTTATTTGTCCTGGAAGCTTTTTATCTCTCCTTCTATTTTTAATGACAGCCTAACTGGATATAGTATTTTTGGCCACATATTTTTCTCATTTAGTGCTCTGAGTGTATCATGCCAGTCTTTTCTGGCCTGCAAAGTCTCTGTGGATAGTTTTGCTGCCAATCTAATGTTTCTACCATTGCAGGAAACGGACCTCATTTCCCTTGTTGCTTTCAGAATTTTCTCTTTTCTCTGAGACTTATAAGTTTACTATTAGATGTTGGGGTGTTGATGTACTTTTATTGATTTTGAGGGGGGTTCTCTGTGCCTCCTGGATGTTAATGTCTGTTTCCTTCCCCATATTAGGGAAGTTCTCTGCTATAATTTGCTCCAATATACCTTCTGCCCCCTTCTCTCTTTCTTCTTCTTCTGGGATCCCGATTATTCTAATATTGTTTCATCTTATGGTATCACTTATCTCTTGAATTCTCCCCTCGTGATCCAGTATTTGTTTCTCTCTCACTTCTTTATTCTCCAACATTTGGTCTTCTATATCACTAATTCTCTCTTCTGCCTCATTTATCCTAGCAGTTAGAGCCTGCATTTTTTATTGCACCTCATTAATAAACTTTTTGATTTCGACTTGGTTAGATTTTAGTTCTTTTATTTCTCCAGAAAGGGATTCTCTAGTATCCTCTATGCTTTTTTCAAACCTGGCTAGTGTCTTTATAATCGTCATTCTGAACTCTAGTTCTGACATCTTACTAATGTCAGTATTGATTAGGTCCCTGGGAGTCAGTACTGCCTCTTGTTCTTTTTCTTGAGGTGAGTTTTACTGTTTTGTCATTTTGTCCAGAGGAGAATATATGAATGAGAGAACAAAATACTAACAGATAACAACAAACCCAGAAAAGTATACACTAAACAATCAGAAGAGACAGGAAACCAGGGGGAAAAGAAAAGAAAAGAAAAAAGAATATGATCAGGCTGGTGCATAGAACAGAGCCACACCCAGATTTTGGGTGTATTTTAGTCTGTTAGAAGAAATTGCCTCCCAAATTTTTAAAGAAAAGATAACATATGTATACAAAAATAAGGGTAAATATGATGAAGGATTGGAATATGACTGTAAAGATGAAAATTAAAAAGATTTTTAAAAAGGACTTGATCAGAAGTTGTTTGAAAAAAGAAAGAAAAAAATAAAAAAAAAGAGAGAGAGAGAGAATGTGATCAGGTGGGAGACTAGAACAAAACCATACACTAGATTTAGGGTATACTTTGGTCTGTTAGAAGAAACTGTATCCCAAAATTTTAAGGAAAGAAAAATTTATATATATACAAAAAATAAAAAGTTCCAATTTTGTGCTCCACTGCTCTATCACTTGCCTGTAGCTGGATGATGGAGGCTCCCCCTCCCCCCGTGGTCTATCTTCCTGTATATCATCTCAGATTCACTTCTCCACACTTCCTACCTTCCAGAAAGCGGTTGCTTTTCTGTTCAGAGAGTTGCTGCTATTCTTTTCTTCGATCTCCCATTGGTTTCATAGGTGTTCAGAATGGTTTGATACCTATCTAGCTGAATTCCTGGGATCAGACGAAATTTAGGTCTCCTACTCCTCTGCCATCTTGCTCCTCCTCCCTCCCTCAAGCCTATTTTATTTATTTTATTCCATTATTTTATTTTACTTTATTTTTTAGTGGCTACAATTTTAAATAGGGTAGTCAGGGAAGACCTCTCTGAGAAGGTAATATTTGATTTTTAACAATACACATTTATTGAACACCTATTATGTGCCATCCGCATGAATTAACTCATTCCATCTTCACCAAAATCCTATGAGGCAGGATTATTATTATTCTTGATTTATAAATAGAGAAATTGCACCTGAGAAAAGTTAAATAACTTGCCCAAGAAAATAGGTAGTAAGAGTCAGAGATGGGCTTTGACCTCAAGCAGTCCGACACCAAATTCAATGCTTGGAATCACTGTGATTCTTGGCATTTTAGATTCTGTGTAAAGGCAGTGGGATGTGCACACTTGTCTCATTAGCCCTGCAGGCACCAATGGGACTATAGAAAAAATAACAGAGCAAGGGAGGTACCTTGACAGAGAAAGTGCGGCAAGAGAAGGGAGAATAAGAAAACTAATATTCAAGTATTTTCTATATCTAAGCTATTTACTACATATAATCTCATTTAGTCCTTTCAACAAAACCATGAAGTAGTCACAAGCATATTTATTTTGCAGATGAGAAAATTGAGGTACAGCGTGGTCAAGAAAATTGCCTAAGATCTCACGGCCACAAAAGATAAGATTATAAATTTGAATCAGTCTTTCACCAAGGTCCATGCTGTTTCTCATATACCATGCTGTATCCAGAGAGGAAAAAAGTAGTACAAGGACATCCAGAGATAAATACATAGAGACAAAGTGAGAAAGAGGGAGAGGCAGCAAAATAACAACTTAATAGGTTTGGAGAGCCAGGGGACTGACAGTGGCTTAAGAAACATTTAATGGCATCTTCATCCTCAACCTCTTCCACACCATTAGGTGGATTCCTGGGAGTTTCTATGATTTGGGGGTTTGAAGATTTGACATGTCTAGTTTCTCACCAAGACCTGGTGTTTATATGTGAAATAGCCCTTGAACAGTGCATCGTCTTCTATAACTGCTACTGTCACTGAATCAGGTGCTCCAAGAAAACAAGGCAAGTAAACTTAGCAAAGACATGAAGGGAAATTTAAGACCCACTGAGTATTTGAGGGCTAGCATGTAGTTGTTTGATAACTAATTTTTTTTTTCTTCAGAAGCACATTTTAAAGCTGTCAGCTTTAATGAAGTAACTTTGGATATGCCTTGCCTGCCAACCTTTCCCTTTCTAATAGTACAGTAGTAATACTGTGGAAATGTCAGAATAATAGGTTGGTGGGCAGTGTTAGCAAGAAAGCCAAATGGAGCACTGCCTGTCTTGTGCCTTAGCCTTTGTGTAGTGTGAAAAAGCCAGGATGTGATCAGATCACTTGTAGGATGGGACCAACTCACCCATTCATTATTCTGAACAAGCAACAAGGCTGCCTCTCATCCCATGCCTTCTTTGCCTTGTCTCGCTTTTCTCTTCCCAACCTTTCTCTTCCTACACACACTTAAGGCTTTGATTTTAGTGCTACCAGAGCACTAACTCTATGGTAGACATGGTACTATGCATTGAAAATGCAAACAAACAAAATATCAAAAAGACTTGCCAGTTGTATTTTTAACAGTGCCTTATGTGGCTCCCCACAAAGGGAAGCTGAGAGAGGCCCAGCATGGTAGATAAGCTGGCTTCATCATTTGTATTCTTCAGGTAACTTTTGTAAGCCTCCATTTGTTTAGCTATAAAATGCTATTTCAGTGACTATTCCTTCCTCAAAACTTTCTAGGATATAGCATACATCTTTGAGAACTAGGTGTTTGTGTATTTGTTAGGGGTTGGGAAAATTGGCATTTTAAAATGAAAATATAGGGTGCCTGGGTGGCTCAGTTGGTTAAGCGACTGCCTTCGGCTCAGGTCATGATCCTGGAGTCCCGGGATCGAGTCCCACATCGGGCTCCCTGCTCAGCAAGGAGTCTGCTTCTCCCTCTGACCCTCTTCCCTCTCGTGCTCTCTCTCTCTCATTCTCTCTCTCAAATAAATAAATAAAATCTTTAAAAAAATAAAAAAAAAATAAAATGAAAATATAGTCTTTTTTAGAATACACTCAGGGGACCAGAGAAATCATTGAAATTTAGTTTTGGCTCTGTAGAGCCAGAGATGGGCTTACTACCCATTCTCTGTTGAAAATGAAATTGGAACTGGAAGTTGCATATAATTAAATTATGAGTAAGGCTAATTTTGAGAAGATTATTGCAAGTACATAAGCTTTGAGGACCTAGAAACTGAGAAATTCTATTCTGTTATATATTTTACAGTTTTGCTATAAGGGACTAAGGTAGACTACTTCTATGACAGTGGCCCATCTGTAAAATGGATATTGGTGCAGTGCCATTTTGATCATAAATCTTCTAGGCCAACATCTTCCAGGACTTTTAATCTCAACTTATAAACAAAGTACAGAAGAATCAAGTTGACCATTAATGCGCTGAGGTGGTATAATTGCAAATCTAAATATTGTTGTCTCTTTTCAACTTTCCCACAGTACATCTCCACCTTCATCCCTGGCTGTCTATGCAATCAATATTAAAAAGCCTAGTTTCCTGTAAAAGGCTGTATTTGGCAAGTAATAGTTAATTGAAGCATAGTTTTTGTTGTTTTGGACTGAATTGGTTCCAGGTTCCTTTCCAAAACACCACTGACCACCTGCTGTCAGAAAGGGAAAGGAAATGGGGAAAAGAAATAAGGAGAAAGAAAGGTTGTGGAGGAGTCAGGAGAAGATGTAATTATGGAACATGTTCCACAAATTAAGCAATCTATCGAGAGTAATTTGGCTGGTGAAAATCTTTAGAGTGTCATGTCAGCTTCAGAATCTGAGATCTGCCATCCTAACTTGGCTTGTAGGGATTCACATGGGAATAGTGGGAGCGGGAGCCAGTATGGATGGAGGCCAGACAAAAGGAAAACAAAACAAAGTGCTTTGTTTACAGAAGTGTCCTCAGAAAAATAAAACCAGTGTCAGCTCCATGAATAAAACATGTATATTATTAATGGCAGCAACCAAGAAAGAGCCTGGCACCTAAATCTAGTATATAGCTCCCAAGGACAGATCACTTGTAAACATTGGGACAGGAAGTAGGGCCCCCCAAATGGGTACTTGCTTGTAGCCATCTCTTCACTGTGCTTCTTAGCCCAAGTTTTTAAGTAGCTTTACGTTTCTGCTTTTAATTACCTAGCTACCTCAGCCAGGGGACCCTGGCTTCCACATTCTTTCCTAATCAGCCATAATTGGAAAACTGAACCATACTTGATCAACTGGAAGAGTATCCATGCTTTTTGATTGTGTTAAGAACTTCAACAACTTAAGTTTCCTATTTCCCAACTGACATAAACCAGCCTTCCAAACAAGGTACAATTGTGGGACATGCTCCAGTTTGACCATCTGTCTTTCACAACTTCCTCCCTTGATTCTCAAAATATTTTCATGCATTCACCTGCCCTAAAAAGTCTGCAGAGCACTAACTCTATGGTAGACATGGTACTATGCATTGAAAATACAAAGTGCATAAGATGTAGTCCCTCTCAATCTAGTAGCGGAGATATAAGTATAGTGAAATTGTTGAAATATTATGAGGTAAGGGTGAAAAGAGGCATGTAAAAAATTATGCCTGGGAGATTGGAGACTGTTCCACAGAGATGATAACGTTTAAACAAGTTAAAAGCAGAGATGTAACAGAAAAATATTCTACACAGAGAGAAATGACGAAGAGTCATGAAGCCATGAAAGTGTGTGGCCTATTTAAGGAAGCACAAATAACCCTGTGCAATGGGGGGGGGGGATGGTATGAATGGAGAAATGCTAGTTATTGAAGCCAAAGAGATAACCTAGAGCATGCTCATGTAGAGCCTACAATTAGATTTAAAATCAAAATAGATTTCATCCTGAAGTAATTATGCCCTCTGACCATTTTAAGCAGGAGAAATCATATTCATATTTACATTTGAGGAATCTATTTTTGTGGTATTTTCTGAAAGATGAATTGGATGGCAATACTGAAAATAGGGAAAATAGGGAGAATGGTTAAGAAGCTGTCACAGTGATTCATTCACACCTCTGACTAGTAGCTCTTGAGTAGTACATAGGGTATGTTTGTGTGTGGGAGGGTAGGAGTTAGCAAGAGATAATGTGGAAGAGGAGTAAAGGGCTTGGCTTCAGAGATAGTTAGGAACAGAAATGACCGGGCTTGGTAACTGATTATATGTGTGGCATGGAGGAGAGGAAGGAGTAGAGTTGATGACCAGGTTTCTGATTTTGACTAATGGGTGAAAGCCAGTGCTGGAAAAATGTAGGCCTTCCCAAGCTATCTGCTCTCTTTATTCACCTTTCCTTTTTTCAGTATCTGCTGCTCCTCTTACCTCAGATAAACTCTTGACAAAAAATTTGCCAAGAGGTTTGAGAAACCTAGAACACAAAACACTAAGGACATCTGAAAACCCATATAGCCTGAGAAACTGTGGCTTGAAGAGTGGCCAAAATAATGTTTGCAAGTGTAAGGTTTTTTAGAGGAAATCTTAAGTTTAGATTTCCATCTATGTAGAAGAGTAAATGAGGAAGAGGGGTAAAATTAGTAAAGAACACTTCAGTGGCATATAAGGAAGATAGTTTTTAACTATTGTAGGGAAACAGACTAGAATCAAACAACTGAATAGAAATTATGCAGATCTTCAAGGGGAGCTAGGATAATCCTGAGATCTAAACAATTTAGATACCAGCCTGAAGGTAGGGGCCTATCTTGGATGATCTCTCTGAGTATCCATTCTGCAAATGTCCTCCTATTCTGAGGCAAATATTCCCAGAGGAACTATCATCCTATTGATCTGGCTGAGTAGATACACTGAGGAAAAGGCCAGAGCAAATAATTAAAATTATCTAACCCAGATGGTTCTAGAAATGAAGATAGAGATCAGAGAGGGGGAGAAAATGACTTACTTCAATTTTGAAAGTATTTTTTTAAGGTGGAACCTTTAAGTGCAGCTTCTTTTAGGGGAAAAAATGCACCTAAGAGACAGAACATGGAACATACTAGCTTTCCAAAGTAAAGGAGGAGATGGAAGGGAGTAGTACAAAAAGAGAAATGTAAAGCAATGAATGAAACACTTCACTAAGCATGAAACTAGAGTAGTACACTTTCTCAAAGCTAACGCTGTAGTTTTATGAGGAAAGTAGCTTACATTTGAGGACCAAAGACTATGAAAGGCATGAGAATCCTCCATACTCTGACACACAGTTGGGGAACATTCATAGCCATTCATATACAAACAGTACACATATTTAAACCATGGTTCTAGCAGAAAATCAGAATAATTTATTTTAATGATTGAAGATGAGGTAGACCCCCAGTGGAGAATTATGCCAAGAGTACAAGAGGACTAGAGGACTTCCAGCTAAATAAAATAGCATCTTACCAAAGGTATAGATAGGTCTCTGAGTAATGGGTCATCTTTCCCTTTCTTCGTAAGAATTCATTTACATTTGAATAATTAATTCCATTGCAATGGATTATGTCATTCTGAATTATTTGGTATCTTCTACTATACCATTATTTGTTGGTGAATCTGGCTGACCGAAATATAAAATCTCATTTGTCAATTAGTCTTGGATTTTCTTAGCCTGGAAAGTTTTATAGACTTTGTTAAATAGAACATTATTGATGCATTGGAAATTTCATGCTTTTTTTCCCCAGGGAATATTTGCTTAATATCTACAGCCTATGGCATTTATCCAGGGATTTGTGGAGAGTTTTCTTCAAAGGAAGGTAAAATCCTAAAAAAGAAAAGAAAATCCAGAAAGTTGCCTTCATGGAGTCAATTCTCCTTAGTAATTTCACTCATGCATTAGATTTTACAAAGGGTACCCTCTGCTATCAGGCCCCAGGGCATATTAACATAATTTAAATAGAAGATAATAAAACTGTCAAAACTGTGTGTGTGAGAGAGAGAGAGAGTGAGAGAGAGAGGGAGAGCCAGAGAAACAGAGAAAGACAAAAATAAAAATAGCCATAAATGCAACAGTCACAACATCGTTCATGTTATTGCTGTCTTCTCAGAAAGAACAGTATTGTTCAAAAAGATGAATAATGAGTGATTACCTCCTTCTTTCTTCAAGCAATATTCCCTATCACCTTAACTTTGACCTTGTGACATTCTCTGGCTCTTATAGATGTGCCATATAACATAGTTTTATTAAAAAGAAAATCAGGCATGTGAGTTATATCTCAATAAAGCTGTTATTTAAAAAAAAAGAAAATTGGAAGACAGTTAAAATCCCTTTACTTAAGCATCTTATTAGAATCTTATGACCCTTTTGAGGTAACTCAAAGTACCCCTGGTGTGGGTGATAGAAAATGGGTTGTGTCATAAAACCCAGCTTAGGCTGTTCTGGCATAATATGTGACTGATATTAATAGTAACAACACTTTAGGAATCCTAGAAGTTTAACGTATTTAAAAGACTGAGGTATTTGTCTCCTTCAGAGATTCAAAAAGGGAATTTTGGGTTACTACCTTGTTAAAGTCTTTATCTCTTTCTCTATACATGCCAGTCCAGGAAATATCAACTGGGTGAATTTCAATTAAGGCCAATTTTAATTGCAGCAATTCATTGAATTAATACTTTCCATTACTGCATTGCATGGAATGCTGGCTTTAAAAAAGAAGTTATTTGAATGTGAGAGTGGCCATGACCATTGTTAAATGCATGAAACAACTGGCATTGTATCTAGCCCTCCTTCAACACACACCCTGATCGCTGGAATATGTCACTCACCCCAGAGCTACACCGGTGGTGTTTTCATTTTTTTTTAAGATTTTATTTATTTATTTATTTATTTGAGAGAAAGAGAAAGAGTAGGGAAAGGGGCAGGGGGGAGGGAGAGGGAGAGAATCTCAAGGAGACTCCATGCTGAGCTCAGAGCTCGATGCAGGGCTCAATCTCATAACCCTGAGTTCATGACCTGAGATCATGACTTATGCCAAAACCAAGAGTCAGATGCTCAACTGACTGAGCCACCCAGGTGATCCAGCATTTTCATTTTTTTTTATGAAGAGTCAAACACATGATTTTAATGAAGTCATTGTGTATATGCTTTTTATGAATAGTAATTTATTGCTAAATCATTGCTGTTATTTGATTGCTGTCCCACATTCCCACAAATTGAATTTCTACACCCTATCTACATAAGAAATATCCATGCCCCTATTTTTAGATGAAAAGAATTCATCATAAAGGTATGGATAATTAAAAATTACATTTGATTAATGGTTTATACTTTTCATTTTCTATTACTTCTTTGATCTTCACAATAAACCAGTGTGGAAGATTATGAAGCCCACTGAGTTTAAGTGCTACAGGTCACATATCTAACAGTACAACTAAATCTGGAACTCTTGTTTCATGATTTTCAGTCTTTTACTCTGTGGTAGTCAATAAAACTGTCACAAATATTTCAGGTCTCCTTACAGCCATATGATAGGATTGTATTTTCTTGCCCAGTTGAAATTAGATGTGGCTATATGACTTGCTTTGGCCATTGAAGTGTGAGTAGAAGTGACATGTATCATCTTTTTGGTTAAGCATTAAATTGCCAGTGCTTAGCTTTCTTTGGTGATTGTGGAAGCACATTTCAAGATGGATCCTCCTTGAGTGATTACCATGGACAGAGCCTCCACTCCATGAAACTACATTACACATGAAACCTAAATAAGAAATAAACCTTTCTTTTTGGTTTGTTTTAAGATAGATATTTGGATGATTGTTGTTGTGGCATAACCAGGTCTTTCCTGACTTACACTCTTTTCATAGGAATGACCAGTATATTGTCATTTAAGTAGGTCTTCCTCATAGCTCTTTTTCTGTCAAAACTTGCTCTTCTGGAGCCAGCACTATTTGTATACAGCTAAATTAGGAACATTTTATGACCCATTCTCAGATTAAAGCATTTTGGGCTTGGTAGTTTTGCTGAAATGAGTCAGTGTCCTATTCTCTTTAAGTGTAGTAATGATAGATTAATCACAGATTGAAGGAATCACACTTGAAGGATTTCATGAGTCCAGCAATTCTACCTCTCAATTTTAAGCAGGTAAGCACTTTCTTTTCCTCCATTATTCATGCTTTGCATCAGAAAGGAAGATATTTGACATGAAAAGGGAAGGCTACAAAGAGAAGTAGAGAAGAAGAACATGGCAGTTAATACAATGCCATGCATTTGGAGACTGCCTTGCCCCACTGAGCTTAAGTGCACTTCATATATCACCTATGAAAGGAAAAAAGAAGGGAATGTGTAGGAATTGGAGAAGGAGGGTAGTTATCTTTGGCACCACTTTAGAAACAAAAATTCCCATCTGTCAAAATAGAAGTAGATTTCTCTGAATAAGATGGATCACTTTTGAGGATGCAAATGTTAGATGTCATTACCACAGTATTAAAAACACTTAAGAGTCAACTTCTTGTAGCCATAATTCAAGCTTAAATGTGGCTTTTCTCTCACCATGTTCAAAATCCTGTTCTCTCCTTGATTGGTCTTATCAAATCACTCACGAGCAAAAATGCAGTAGAGCCTATAGAATCTTAGAATCATAACCTTTATAAATGAAAAGAGCCTTAGAAATCATGTGGTTCAACTCCCTCTCTTACAGATAAGGAAACTGAGATCCAGAAAGAAGAGACTTGGCTCAGTTTATACACAACTATCTGTTTCCTGGATATATACATATGACTATCAGGGTTCATAAATATTTAATAAAATCTTAAGATTATCTCAGGGGCACCTGGGTGGCTCAGTCAGTTAAGCATCTGACTCGTGATTTCAGCTCAGGTCATGATCTCATGGGTTGTGAGATCGGGCTCCTCGTCCTGGCTCCTCCCTCAATGGGGACTCTGCTTAAGATTCTCTCCCTCTGCCCCTCCCCCCACTTGTGCTTGCTCATGCCCTCTCTCTCTCAAATAAATAAAAAAATATTTTTAAAAAAAGTATCTTATAGCCAAGTTCCTAACTGCTCTATAAGTTATTTTAGTAGCCTGAAACATAAGCTAGATCCTGTGCATATTGGTAAATGATGATGATAATAAATCATTCAAATTAGTTATGATATAGAAGACTGTGATGCTCTCACAAAGAAACCTACATACCCATTGTCTAAAACAAGATTGAATTTTTTTTCTCCTTAGATTTTCCATTTATATGTAAGTAGTCCATGGCTGATGTGGTTGATCCATGCTGTGAAAGATCTAAGTTCTTTCTTGTGACTCTAGTATCCCCTTTCAGCCTCATCCACAGGATCAAAGATGATAATCTCATACTATATTTGTAAGGGGTAATAATTGCTTCATGTGTTGTTCCTTCTTGATAACAATTTATTTTTACTTGACTTATTCTTTAAGAACATTGCCTTAACTCAAATGTTGCTTAGAAAATGAGCACACTGAATTTATCAGATTTGTCCCTGAAAAGGGGAACAATATAGGAGAATATGATCAATATGCTTGCTATTTGAAAGTATGGTAAGGGAGACTTGGGGGAGGCTCAAAAGAACTAGCCCACAGATAACCACCCACTCTACTTATATATAGGAGTAAACCCTTGGTTTGACTCTATATTTTTTCCTTCTTCTTCAGAGGAAATTATCAAAGTCTTCTTTAATGATGAGTTACTAGATCAGACTTCAAAATCAGATTTTCTTTTTTTTTAAAGATTTATTTATTTATTTGAGAGAGAGAGAGAGAGAACACGGGGGGAGAAGGGGCAGAAGGAGATGGAGAAAGTGTCTTTAAACAGACTTTGCCCTTAATGTGGATCCCAATGTGTGACTTGATCTCATGACCCTGAGATCATGACCTGAGCTGAAACCAAGAGTCAGATGCTTAACTGACTGTGCCACCCAGGCACGACCAAAATCAGATTTTCAAAATTTTACCTCCATCCCTAGAAATAAAGATACCCTAAGCATTTTTATTTTCAGTTTCCTTCAGAGTAAGGACACTCAGTCTGCATGTCCAGCGATATAATAGGTCAAAGGAGCATTTGATGGCATCAGTCTTTCCCTGACATGCCCAGCATTTATCAGACTCTGGATTTCCCCTCTTCTCTGCAAGCACAAACACCTAGAAACAGACATGAAATGACTTACAAGAAACTTTAGCATTAGGAACAATGAAAATACACCATAAGGATAAGTAACTGTGTTAAATCTCATGAAGCAAATATTTCTTAGAAGGTTATTTATTTTCTAAGAGAAAATACAGACTTACGGACTGCTTAGGAAAGTTTAAGTCTGTATTATGATCAGGAAGTTAATTCATGGGTAGAAATTAATTACTCTTGGGGCGCCTGGGTGGCTCTGCCTTCAGCTCAGGTCGTGATCCCACAGTCCTGGGATCCAACCCCGCATCAGGCTCCCTGCTCAGTGGGAAGCTTGCTTCTCCCTCTCCCTCTGCCCCTGCTTGTGTTCCCTCTCTCGCTGTGTCTCTCTGCCAAATAAATAAATAAAATCTTTAAAAAATTTTTAAAAAGAAATTAATTACTCTTTGGTCCTATATCTTTCTGAGGTTAATGACTTGTACATAGTGTCTTGAGTATGGTATACCTTGTTTTATGTAAACCAACATTTGAAAATCCTAATTGATACAAAAAATCAAAATTAGATTTTAACTTTATAAAAGGATTCAAGATAGGATGTCTTTATATACTATGGTCATCCTGTTCAAACATAAGCCAACTATGACCCAAGGACCAAATCTAACCAGCCCCTATTTTTATAAAGTTTTATTATAGAACATAGTCATGCCCATTCATTTAGTTTATGGATTATTGTGGCCATTTTCACACTACATTGGTGAAATTGTTGCACAGAAACTGTATGACTGGCAAAGCATGAATTATTTACTATGATTCTTTACGAAAAAGTTTGCTAACCCCTAGTGCATTAAAATGTTATTCAAATTGCATTAATGTGATTTATTTGAGGGAGTTAAACATATTTTGATATGAATGGAGAAAAGTGCACATGTACAGAAGTGATAGAGATGAAGCTAGTAAAATAGGTATAGGTCAAGAAGAGTTTTGTGTACTTAGCTAAAGAGCTTAAACTTTATCCTGAAAGTGGTAGGAAATCACAGAAGGTTTTTAAGTCAGTGGAATGATGTGATCCACTCTGATGTCAATGTGACAGATGAATTAAATGGAAATCAATTAAGAAATTATTATTAGCCACACAAGAAATATACCTGAATTTAGGTGATAAAGAATAAAGTTTGAAAGAAATTGAAAGAAACCAATGCTAGTGTTACCACCAAGACAGAAGCAACATGATTTTGTGAATGGGTGAATGGATGTTAATAGTAAGGAAAAGGAAGAATATGTGATGACTTACAGATTTCTGACTTACAAAACAACATGCATGGTGGTACCATAGAACTAGGAGGAAAATTTCAAGGAAACAAGATGGGTTTGGCTTTGTACATGTTGAGTATGATATATTTGTGAGACATCCAGGTGGAAATATTACTTAAGCAAGTTAAAACATGAGTCTGGAATACAATTAAGAGTTCTGAGATACAGACTTGGAAATCATCAGATATAACTAGAAATTTAGGCCATGGTTTGGAACAAATCATTTGGAAGAATTCTATAGAGTAAGAACATCAGGAGGCTAAGGATTAGCACTAGGGGTAATACCAATGTTAAACAATTGCAGAGGAATCCCATGAAGAGTGGGAAGACCATGAAGGACCCTGAAAGGGATTTGCCAATGGTTAAGGAGAAAAAACCCAAGGGAGTATCATGAAAGCCAACAGAAAATGAAATTTTAAGAGAGAATGACAAATACCTAAGAGATATCAAGTAATGAAGTAATATGGCAGAATATTATTCACTTTGTTTGTAAATGTGGAGGTCACTGGTGACCTTAACGAAAGCAGTGACTGGGAATTAAGGAAAAGAAAACAGTGAATACGAGCTAATGTTTCAAGTAATTTTTTTCTGTAAAAGACTGGACAAGGCAATAGTGAGAAGGATTCTTAAACCAAGGGAGTGTTTCTTGAGGATAGGAAAGACCCGAGTGTGTTTATTATGCTAAGGGAGAGAAGTCTGCAGAGAAGAGAGAGAAGATACAGGAAAGGCCCATTGGTGCTGCAAGCTACCAGGCCAAGCAAGATTTGTCCACAACAATCCCATATTATAGTCTGGCAGGTCACTGTCAGCCAGGCTAATCCCAAAAGAGATAACATTTAGACTTCGGATGATAATCACATGTCTGAGAATGAGTCATAGCTCAATGACACTTGATTTCTCAGAACTGTCTTTCTTTAGTAGAATCAACTAATAGGGACATGTTTTAATTTCTTTTTCCATCAAGCAGGAATCACTGGAAGGTCCAGAGGGAGGCTAGATAGCAAGAAAGTGTATGGAGTGTTGAATGGTCCCTTTGCTGTCTGTAATGGTACTTGAATGTGCCATCAGCTCTATGTTAATGCTGTGTGTTTAGAGAAGTAAAATAGTAGTGTTAAGTACACGGGAGAAACCTGAGTTCTTTCTTCTCTGTGCCAGATGGTGCAATTTTGAGACTGTAGCAGTACACATTGCTGGATATATGGTCAGAAAAGACATTCTGTACAACATGATAATAGGTACAATTTATTAAAACTTCCCCTGACTCTTATAGACATTGACAAAATCATCCATTGGCGCAAAGTTAGAATTAAAGATAAAGAAGTACATGAGGAATCAGTCTAGCATTACTAAGCCTTCTGAATATATATGCCAAAATTCTGATAGTCAATAGGTCAGCATTATATAAGTGCTCATTATATATACACACAGATTTTGGTAGAAGTCACCTTGGAGGTATTCAGAAGGCTTAGCCTTTTCATTTCCTTTGAGGGACTTATGTTCAGTTAGGGCACTGAGACATAGTTATGTGATAGAACACTCATGTGCAGCACCCACAGGACCTTACTTTCATGTCAGTGTTAGACTTGCTGGGGAAAACTGCAGAAATGCCCCAGAAGTAGTAGATGTCATTATAGTATTTCACTGAGTAATGTAAACCAGCTATGTTATTAATTTTTTAGAGAAGGCAACTACCAAAACATAATTTATTTAACCAAATTTAATCAAGTGCCTTCTATGGCAGAGCATTTCATTGACAATAGAGCTGAAGACTGAAAACTCCCACCATCTTTTTTTACATGGGACTGTATGATATTGGTGGAAAGTTACCTCTAGAAATATTCGCCAAACAAACAAACAAAAAAATGGTGCCTAAAACTTACTGAGGTATTCTCATTGACTATTGATTGATGGAGCAATTTGTAAAAGGTTGATTCAGAGAATTTCTTCCCAATAACTCTCAAGCCACATGTTTGTCCTCATGCTAAATGCTGATGGCACTAACATAGCAAATCATGATTTACCACAATCTGTGTAAGTTTTGTCACCTTTACTAAGTTGTTGTTTTATCAAAGACGGTCTATCTTTTCTGCTTCTTTTTTCTTCCCATAGTAGGCACTAGATACATACTGTTGTGATTGATTTGATTTTTTAAAATATTAGATATATCTCTCCTCAGCCAAAATTGAGGGCACATTTTCCAGACCACACTGATCTATGAGAAAGTGCATACACACCCTCCAACCACCCCCACCCATAACCCTATATTGAAGGAGTTTAAGTGCCAGAATATAATAGTTTCCCCTCTACTGACCACACTCCTCCACTTCCCCCACCAAACCCCAATCTCTTTTTCCATTCTTTGGTAAGACATAGGACACAGTCAGAAATGTGGTTTCCATTGCTCTGAAGTTATATGAGCCTTGAAGAGTTCAAGATGTTTTCAGTCGTAGAAAAAATTTCACTTTCTTTGTACAAGGCTTACTTTATAATCATCTATACAGCAAAACAGCTACAAGTGCTTTTGACCAGCTTCCATAAACACACTTATAGACCAGTGAATATATATGATTGTCTCACACTGGAGGTAGGTCCTGAAACAAACTGTATTTTTCAAGGGAGGAGTCACCTACTGTGTTCAGGGTTAAGTAGTATGTCAAACATAGGGGTTGTATAAGACATAGACCATGACTTCAGTGCTTGATTTTAATATTTACATTTGACATTTTTCCTACAATTGCCTAATTATGCTTTAAACCACTTTAAGTCACAATGACTAATACCTTTCTGAAGTAATACAGTCTGCCTCACTGGAATTGAATATTTCCTTCTTAGTTTAGCCTTCTAGAATTCCAAATACCAAAAGCAAGGAGACAAAATCAATGCAATTCTGATTTAAGTATTATTGGAACTCAGTGTAGGGTGAGATGCCTTCAAATCTTTTGACGCCTTGAAAGTGCACCACATATAATTACAAAAGGAGCAGAAGCCAAACTCTAGTCCTAATATTTATCAGACAAATTTATACTGTTACTAAAGTTAAGAGGAAATATTGAAAATCTACCAGTGATTTCTAAAATCTATGTAAATGGACGCTTGTTTAGTTCTAGAGTTGTATGATCAATAAATGTTTATTGAATAAATGAATAAAATGATGAGTCTGTGTTGCCCTCAAAGTCCGTGTAGTGGGCCTGCCTTATAATTGAGTTACAATTTATATTGAGGCTTTCTGCTTCTTTAGGAATTTAACCCCCTGGATAGAAATTCCAGCTACTATGATATCTAGCCCTCTTCTCTCAGGAATAATGTTAGATAGCCACCCACTATTTGCCAATGTGCCTGACTTTTGTTTGACTTGAAAACCTTGTGAATGAGCTTTCTACTGGGGATAAAAGTTCTGCTGTGTAGGTTCTTTTACACTTGGCATTTGGGAATATGAATGCTAAAATAGAGTAATTTTTTCCCTCCAACTAACTTTTCATGTCTGTCTTGTCATACTAATGGCTTTAGTTTCACTTTCAGGAAAAAATTCAAACCCTATGGTGAATTTTCAACCCCTAAAATAAATTCACATGAGGAAGACAAAAGTTTCAATATAACCATGGCTAAAACTTTTTTTAAAATATCTTATACTTAAAACAAAAGATAACCAGTGCTCTCTTTGGCAGCACATATACTAAAACAAAAGATAACAAAACACATTTGCTTTTTTTTTTCCTTCAGGGAAACTTTAGCAAACTGGACTCCACCATGGTGTCCAGTAATTTGTATTTAATAATCACTGAAATAGCAAGCTAAAAATAAAAAATAACAACTCTGCTATTACTACTTCTATTTATACTACTATTACTAGTAAGCATTGAGACTTTACAATGAGCCAGATGCTAATTGATTTTTATTATCACACTTATCACAAGAAATCTAGACAATATTAATGCTCCATAACAGATAAGGAACTAAAGCTCAAAGAGGAACATTAATTTGCTCAAGATCACATAAGCATGAAGATGTGAAAGTCAACTCACAATTCTGACTCTATTCAACACAAATCTGTTATTATGCAATCATCCATATTGCCTCAGAACATCAACAGGTTGGTAAAAATGCTACAAATCAAAATATTGGATACCTTTCCTGAATCCAAGATAAATGATGTGGAATGGTTGTAATGTCCCCACAGACTACTACGTTGATAACTAAGAAACCAAAATAGTCCTTGAAGCCCAAGTCTTATTTTTTTCTCTTACTATGTACACCAATGAATAAGACCCATACTGCTCTAACTCTATGAAATACTATAGCACAGATTGCTTTTACAACTTATTTGCTGCAAGTAAATTATGCAGGTAAAACCATCTTTGCAGTTCATGCTCAATAGTTATGTGTTGGTAGATAAATCTGTGATATTATTAAGGTTTTTCAACGGAGCACTGATGACAGATCCTATGTGCTTTCCTACTCCAAGTCCCATATTTGTACCCAGTGAAATACGGCTAAAATAAACCATATGGAAAAGAACTTTTACTTTTTAAAGACTTTATTTATTTATTTATCTATTTATTTATTTAGAGAGCATGAGCAGGGATAGGGGCAGAGGGAGAGAGAATCTCAAGCAGACTCTCTGCTGAGCACAGAGCCTGATATGGGGCTCGATCTCATGACCCTGAGATCATGACCTGAGCTGAAATCAAGAGTTGGACACTTAATTGACTGAACCACCCAGGTGCCCCAGAAGAGAACTTTTATTTTTTAATTAAGATTTAATTTATTTATTTAAGAGAGATGGAGAGAGGGGGAGAGACAAGCAGACTCTGTGCTAAGTGTGGAGCCTGACCTGGAGCTTAATCCCACGACACTGAGATCATGACCTGAACTGAAACCAAGAGTTGTACACTCAACCAACTGAGCCACCCAGGTGCTCTGGAAAAGAGCTTGTAAATAAGCAGCATCATTTATATAAAGAGAAATATCCTTTTCTGGGCAATATTTATGTCTTGGTGCTGGTGTGAGGAGGAAAGCTAAGAACTAATGTTAAGTAAACTTCATGTATTTTTTGGCATACTCTGGTAAAGGCCACTTACTTCCCTTGTGTCCCCCAGCTGAATAACTGTATAGGTGCCAATAGTATGTATCCCCCATTCCCCTAGCAAGAGGCCCAGGGCAATCACCTTGACTCCTTACCATAGGTACAACTAGGGATTCTGCTAATGTTAGACCTTTGACAACAATAGCAAATAACATGAGTTCTGAAATAGAAGAATGGACAGCAGACAAATTTTACAACATAAGTGCATAAAGGTTGCAGAAGAGGGCAAGCAAGCAAATTTTTCAAACCAGTTATCAAACGAAGACCTTGAAGCTTCTCCAGGAAAGGCTGTTCAGAGAGTAAGGCAGAGAAGTATCCCTAGAATAACCTTTAAGGGATGAGGCTTTGACAAGGCTTTGGCAGTTCTTTTGATTGCTTTAAAATGGATTCTCCTAGGCCTCATGAGGCCAATTTTGTGCAACTTAAAGCATTTCATGAAATTTTAAAAATAAATTTAAAAATATCTTAAATTTTCATGCTGCTAAGTAGGAGGGAGAAGGATAACATAAGTTAAAAGGGGAGAGGGGGAGAGATAATCCTAAATTATTAACATTTGGCTTGGAAATGCATTCTGATAATTTTTTTTCTTTCTGTGGACTTACCTTAGATTTTGTTCAGACTAATATGCAAAGTACTTGGAAGTCCCGGGATACACACCAACTGGCATAACACAGGGAACCTAGAAGAAAGGGTTTGACCTAGAATCTGGGATGTACAGTCTGCTATAGATAAACTACAAAAGGGATTTTTAAAAGTTTTTATTTAAATTACAGTTAGTTAACATACAGTTTTATATTAGTTTCAGGTGTACAATATAGTGATTAAGCAACTCCATACTACAGCCGGTGCTCATCACAACAAGTGCACTCCTTAATCCCCATCACCTATTTCACCCAACCCCCCTGGTTATCATCAGTTTGTTCTTTACAGTTAAGAGTCAGCCTCTTGGTCTTTTATTTAATATTTTATTATGAACATGCCTCATGTAGTTAAACATTCTTCACTAGCAAATTGGATTATGGCTTATGAACTTTTTTAACCATTTAGATATTCCATAATTTATTTAATAATTCCACTCTTGGACATTTAGGCTGTGTCTAATATTTCACTAACAATGAATATTATTGTAAATAATTTTAAACTATATTTTTTAATATTTCCTTGAGATATGGTCCTAGATGCAGAGGATCAAATCCCTTGATATAATTTTTTAGGGTTTTTATAACCGTTAAACTGCTTTCCAGAAAGATTGTATAAATTTGCAACCATACTTGCAGTATATGTAAGTATTCATCTTGCCATATTTCCAAGGTCTAGAACACACCTACATGTGCATATCTTAGGTAGGAAAACAGCATTTCAAACACTAGTATTTGTATTACTTTTACTTGAATTAGGATTTAGGTTTATAGGTTATTTGAATTTTTTTCTTGAATTACTACTCACGTATTTTGGCAGTTTTCACTTGGACGTTAACTATTTTGTCATTGATTTCTACTATTTCTATATATATCAAGGATATAACTCTTCATCTGCCATATCTGTTGCAAATTTTGCCTCAGATTCTTTGAGGAATCATTTATATACAATAAAATTTACCCATTTTAAGTATACAGTTTAATGAGTTTTGGTAATGGTCAGCATCACAACAATTATGATGTAGAATATTTCCATCAACCCCCCAAACTTTCTTGTTCCCAATTAGTCTATCCCTTCTTTCTGTCTAGCCCCAGACCACCAATGATCTGCTTTATAGCTTTATAGTTTTGCCTATCCTAGAATTTTATAAAATTGAGAGTATATGGTATAGGTATTTTGTGCCTGGCATCTTTTACTTAGATTAATTCTTTTTAGATCATCCATATTATCATATGTATTGGTAATTCTAATCATTCTTTTTATTGCATGGATATATCATAAAATGTTTATCCATTCAATACTTCCTGAATATTTGGGTTTTTTTTTTCCAGTTTGGGGTTATTATGAATAAAGCTGCTAAGCAGTCTTTGTGAGGGCATGCATTTTTACTTCCCTTGAATAGAATTGCTAAGTCATATGGTAAGTGCAAGTTTGAAACAACCAAATTGTTTTCTAAAGTGCTGTGTTATCTTGCATTCTCTAAAGCATTGTATGAGTTCCAGTTACCCCATATTCCTGTCAGCATATGGTATTGTCAATGTTTTTGTTTTTTTTTTTTTTTTAAGATAGAGCAGGGGTAAGTGCACAGGGAGAGGGAGACAGAGAATCTTAAGCAGGCTCCATGCCCAGTGCAGAGCCTGACACGGGCTCCATCTCACAACCCTGAGATAATGACCTGAGCTGAAGTCAGGAGTTGGATACTTAACCAACTGAGCCACCCAGGTGCCCCAATATTGTCAATATTTTTTATGTTACTCATCCCACTGCATGTGAAGTTGTGTCTCAGTGTGGTATTAATTTGCATCTTAATGCCTAATGATGCTGAGTATTTTTGAGTGCTTCTTTGCCATTCATATATCATCTTTGGTGAGGTAAGTGTTCAAATATTCTGCCCATTTTTTTAAATCAGGTAACTTGTCCTTTTGTTATTGAGTTATAAGAGTTCTTTATATATTTGAGGTCCAAGCTCTGTATCAGATGTTTTACAAATCTTACCTAGTCTGGGATTTGCTTTTCATTTCCTTCATAGTATGTTATGAGGAGTAAAAGTTTTAAATTTGATTCAGACAGCCCATTTTTAAAACAATATTTTAGTCCATGCTTTTTTGTGTCCCATTTAAGACATATTTGCCCAATCCAAAGTTACTCGTTTTCTTCCAGAAGTTGTATAGTTTTATTTCTTACATTTAGGTGTAAGATCCAGGAAGATTTAACTCCTGCATATAGTGCCAGGAAAGGTTTGAGGTGAATTCTTTTCTCACTTACATATCCAATTGTCCCAGAACAATTTATTGAAAAGATTTTCTTTTCCCCCTTGAATTATCTTGACACCTGTTACACAAATCAATTGACAATGCCTATGTGGCTCTATTTCTAGACCCTGTTTTCTTCCATTGATCTACATATCTGTCTTCACATGAATACCATGCTATAACTTTATAGTATATCTTAAAACCTAGTAGTTTAAGTATTCCAGATTTGTTATTTTACGAAACTGTTTTTGCTCTTCTAAGTCCTTTACATTTCTTACAAATTCTAGAACCAATTTTTCAATTTCTACAATAAAAAAACCTACTAGAAAGTTGATTGGGATTGCATTTGATCTATAGATCAATTTGGAGAAAATTTACATATTAATAGTAATAAGTCTTTAATTCCAAGAACATGGTATATATCTTCATTTATTTAGATATTCTTCAATTTCACTAAACCATGTTTTATAGTGTTCAGTATACAAAGTAATACATGTTTTGTTAAAAATATCCCTAGTTGTTTCATATTTTTGATGCTATTGTAAATATCATTTCTTAGGGAGAAAGCCTTCAGTCTCTTACTGTTAAGTATGATATTAACTGTAGATTTTTCATAGATGCCAGTTACCAGGATGAGGAAGTTCCCTAGTATGTTGAGATATTTTTACCATGAGTATATTATATTTTCTCAAATGCCTTTGTGCATATGTTGATATGATTGTAATTTTTTTCTATTTTGATCTGCTTATATAGTGAACTATTTGTTGATTTTCACAATGTTACAGTTAACACTGGATGTAATAAATCCTACTTGGTTAGTGCAGTATAATCATTTTAATAAATTTCTTGATTCAATTTAATTTTTGTCAAAATCTATGTCTTCGATTATAACCTTTTAATTTCTTATAATGAATTTCTCTGGTTTTGGAAATCAGTGATACAAACCTCATAAAATGAGTTGGGAAGTTCTCCCTTCTATTTTCTGGAAGAATTTGTACAAAATTAGTGTTTTTTGTTCCTTAAATATAGAAATAAGTATTAATCACTGGGACAGAATTTGAAGTTTCCTTTGTGGGAAGGTTTTATCTAAGAATTTAATTTCTTTAGTTGATGTAGGGATACCCAGGTTATTTATTTCTTCAGAGTAAGCTCTGTTAGTTTTCATCCTTCAAGGGATTTTTCTATTTCATCTAAGTTGTTACATTCATTAGCATAAAGTTGTTTATAATATTCTCTTATTGTCTGTTTAATGCCTGTTGGATATTAATAATGTCTTCTCTTTCATACCTGATATAATTTGTCTTCTTTCATTTTTTTTTCTTTTTTAAAGATTTATTTATTTATTTGAAAGAGAGAAAGAGAGAGAGCATAAGTCGGGGGGAAGGGGAGGGAGAGAATCTTGAAGCATACTCCTCCTGAGTGAAGAGCCAGATGTAGGGCTCGATTCCCTGACCCATGAGATCATGACCTGAGCCAAAACCAGAGTCAGATGGCCAACTGACTAAGCCACTCAGGTGCCCATTCTTTCTTTTTTCCTGATCAATTTATCTAGAGTTTTATGAGTTACATAGATCTTTTGAAAAGATTTATATAGTTGCCTTTTTAAAATTATTTTCTCTATTTCTGTTTCATTTATATCTTCCCTTTATTCTTTAATTCCTTGTGCTTAATTTGGGATTTGGGTTTAGTTTCTTCTTTTACAGGTTGCTCAAGGTAGAAGCTTAAATCATTGATTTAGAAACTTTCTACTTTACTAATATAAATATTTAATGTATAAATTTTACTCTAATTGCTACTTTTGCTGCATCACACAGTTTTTATATGTGTTTTTCATTTTTATTCAAGTAAGATATTTTCTAATTTTTCTTTTCATTTTTTCTTTGGCTCATGGAATATTTAAAAATGACTTAGTCAGCTCAGGCTGCTATAACAAAATACCATAGACTGGGCGGTTTAAACAACAGATATTTATTTCTCCTGGTTCTGAAGGCTGAAAAGTCAAAGATCAAAGTACTAGCTGAGTTGGTTCCTGGTGGGATCTTTGATTTGAAGATGGTTCTGTTCTCCCTGTGTTTTAACATGGTAAAAAGAGAGTGAGAGATATTGTTTATGTCTCTCTTCCTCTTATAAGGACACTAATCCCATCATAGGGCCTCACTCTCATGACCTTATCTAAACCTAATTAGGTCTCAAAGGTACCAACTCAAAATATCACATCAGGGTTAAGACTTAAACACATGAATTTGAGGGGGACATAAACATTCGGTTCATAATAAGAACTATGTTGTTAAATTTCCAAATAATGGTTAATTTGATGAATGTTCTTTGTGCATTTGTAAAGAAGCTGATGCTATATGGAGGTTTCTATAAATATTAATTAAGTTAGTTGACTGAGTTGTTCAGGTCTTCTAAATCATTTCTGATTTTCCATCTACTTGTTCTATCAATTATTCTATCAATCATCTCAATTACTTGAGAGATGATTGTGAAATCTTTATTTCTTTTTATTTTATTATATTTTATTACATATAATTTATTATTTGTATCAGGGGTACAGGTCTGTGACTCATCAGTCTTACACAATTCACAGCATTCACCATAACACATACCCTCCCCAATGTCCATTACCCAGCCACGCCATCCCTCCCACCCCCTCCACTCCAGGAAAGCTCAGTTTGTTTCCTGAGATTGTCTCTTAATGGTTTGTCTTCCTCTCTGGTTTCGCCTGGTTTCATTTTTCCCTCCCTACCCCTATGATCCTCTGTCTTGTTTCTCAAATTCCTCATATCAGTGAAATCATATAATAATTGTCTTTCTCTGATTGACTTATTTCGCTTAGCATAATACCCTCTAGTTCCATCCATGTTGTTGCAAATGGCAAGATTTCATTTTTGATGGCTGCATAATATTCCATTATATATATATATATATATATATATATATATATATATATATTCTTTATCCATTCGTCTCCTGATGTACATCTAGGTTCTTTCTATAGTTTGGCTATTGTGGAATTTGCTGCTATAAATATTTTTGTGCATGTGCCCCTTCAGATCACTACATTTGTATCTTTGGGGTAAATACCCACTAGTGCAATTGCTGGGTCATACAGTAGCTCTATTTTCACCTTTGTGAGGAACCTCCATATGGTTTTGCAGAGTGGCTGCACCAGCTGGCATTCCCACCAACAGTGTAGGGAGATTCCCTTTTCTCTGCATCCTCATCAACATCTGTCGTTTCATGACTTGTTAATTTTAGCCATTTTGACTGGTGTGAAGTGGTATCTCTTTGTAGTTTTGATTTGTATTTCCCTGATGTTAAGTGATATTGAGCACTTTTTCATGTGTCTGTTGGCCATTTGGATGTCTTCTCTGCAGAAATGTCTGTTCATGTCTTCTGTCCATTTCTTGATTGGATTAGTTGTTCTTTGGGTGTTGAGTTTGATAAGTTCTTTATAGATTTTGGATACTAGCCCTTTATCTGATATGTCATTTGCAAATATCTTCTCCCATTCTGTCAGTTACCATTTGGTTTGTTGACTTTTCCTTTGCTGTGCAAAAACTTTTTATCTTGATGAAGCCCCAGTAGTTCATTTTTGCCCTTGCTTCCCTTGACTTTGGAGATGTTTCTAGGAAGAAGTTGCTGCGGCTGAGGTCAAAGAGGTTGCTAACTGTGTTTTCCTCTAGGATTTTGAAGGACTCCTCTATCACACTGAGGTCTTTCATCCATTTTGAGTCTATTTTTGTGTGTGGTGCAAGGAAATGGTCCCACTTTCATTCTTCTGCATGTGGCTGTCCAATTTTCTCAACATCATTTTTTGAAGAGACTTTTTTCCATTGCACATTCTTTCCTGTTTTGTCAAAGATTAGTTGACCATAGAGTTGAGGGTCCATTTCTGGGCTCTCTATTCTGTTCCATCCATCTATGTGTCTATTTTTGTGCCAGTACCATACCGTCTTGATGATGACAGCTTTGTAATAGAGCTTAAAGTCCGGAATTGTGATGCCACCAGCTCTGCTTTTCTTTTTCAACATTCCTCTGGCTATTTGGGGTCTTATCTGGTTCCATACAAATTTTAGGATTATTTGTTCCATTTCTTTGAAAAAAGTGGATGGTATTTTGATAGGGATTGCATTAAATATATAGATTGCTTTAGGTAGCATAGACATTTTCACAATATTTGTTCAATCCATGAACATGGAACATTTTTTCATATCTTTGTGTCTTCCTCAGTTTCTTTCATGAATATTCTATAGTTTTCTGAGTACAGATTCTTTGCCTCTTTGGTTAGATTTATTGCTAGGTCACTTATGGTTTTGGGTGTAATTGTAGATGGGCTCGACTCCTTAATTTCTCTTTCTTCTGTCTTGTTGTCAGTGTATAGAAATACAACTGATTTCTGCTTTGATTTTATATCCTGCCACATTACTGAATACCTGGATGAGTTCTAACAGTTTTGGGGTGGAATCTTTTGGGTTTTCCACATAAAGTATCATATCATTTGCAAAGAGTGAGAGTTTGACTTCTTTGCTGATTCAGATGCCTTTTATTTCTTTTTGTTGTCTTATTGCTGACACTAGGGCTTCTAGTACTGTCTTGAATAACAGTGGTGATAGCGGACATCCCTGCCATGTTCCTGACCTTAGGGGAAAAGCTTTCAGTTTTTCATTGATGGCTTTTATGATATTGAGGTATGTATCCTCTATCCCTACACTGTGAAGAGTTTTAATCAAGAAAGGATGCTGTACTTTGTCAAATGCTTTCCTGCAACTATTGAGAGGATCATATGGTTCTTGTTCTTTCTCTTATTAATGTACTATATCACATTGATTGATTTGCAGATGTTGAACCAAACTTGCAGCCCAGGAATAAATCCCACTTGGTCGTGGTGAATAATCTTTTTAATGTACTGTTGGATCCTATTGGCTAGCATTTCGGTGAGAAATTTTGCATCCATGTTCATCAGGGATATTGATCTGTAATTCTCCTTTTTTGATGGGGGTTTTTGTCTGGTTTTGGGATCAAGGTAATGGTGGCTTCATAAAATGAGTTTGAAAGTTTTCCTTCCATTACTATTTTTGGAAACAGTTTCAGAAGAATAGGCATTAATTCTTCTTTAAATGTTAGGTAGAATTCCTCTGGGAAGCCATTTGGCCCTGGGTTCTTATTTGTTGGGAAATTTTTGATTACTGCTTCAATTTCCTTACTGGTTATGGGTTTCTTCAGGTTTTCTATTTCACCCTGGTTCAGTTTTGGTAGTTTATACTTCTCTAGGAATGCATCCATTTCTTCCAGATTGCCTAATGTGCTGGTGTATAGTTGCTCATAATATATTCTTATAACTGTATTTCTTTGGTGTTGGTTGTGATCTCTCCTCTTTCATTCATGATTTTGTTGATTTGGGTCATTTCTCTTTTCTTTTTGATAAGTCTGGCCAGGGGTTTATCAATCTTGTTAATTCTTTCAAAGAAACAGTTCCTAGTTTAGTTGATCTATTCTTCTGTTCTTTTAGTTTCTATTTCATTGATTTCTGCTCTGATGATTATTATTTCTCTTCTCCTGCTGGGTTTAGGCTTCATTTGCTGTTCTTTCTCCAGCTCCTTTAGGTGTAGGGTTAGGTTGTGTATTTGAGACCTTTCCTGTTTCTTGAGAAAGGCTTGTACTACTGTATACTTTCTTCTTAGGACTGCCCTTGCTGCATCCCAAAGATTTTGAACAGTTGTGTTTTCATTTTCATTTGTTTCCATGAATTTTTAAAATTCTTTAGTTTCCTGGTTGACCCATTCATTATTTAGTAGGATGCTCTTTAGCCTGTATTTGAGTTCTTTCCAGCTTACCTTTCGTGATTGAATTCTAGTTTCAAAGCATTGTGGTCCAAAAATATGCAGGGAATGATCCCGATCTTTTGGTACCGGTTGAGACCTGATTTGTTTCCCAGGATGTGATCTATTCTGGAGAATGTTCCATGGGCACTAGAGAAGAATGTGTATTCTGTTGCTTTAGGATGGAACTTTCTGAATATATCTGTGAAGTCCATCTGGCCCAGTGTCTCATTTAAAGCCTTTATTTCCTGTTGATCTTTTGCTTAGATGATTTGTCCATTTCAGTGAGGGGGCTGTTAAAGTCCCCTACTATTACTGTATTCTTGTCAATGTGTTTCTTTGCTTTTGTTTTTAATTGATTTATATAATTGGCTGCTCCCATATTAGTGGCATAGATATTTACAATTGTTAGATCTTCTTGTTGGATAGACCCTTTAAGTAAGATATAGTGTCCTTCCTCATCTCTTATTATAGTCTTTGGTTCATAATCTAATTTGTCTGATATAAGGATTGCCACCTGAACTTACTTTTGATGTCCATTAGCATGGTAAATTGTTTTCTACCCCCTGACTTACAATCTGGAGGTATCTTTGGGTCTAAAATGAATCTCTTGCAGACAGCATATCAATGGGTCTTGCTTTTTTATCCAATCTGATAGCCTGTGTCTTTTCATTGGGGCATTTAGCCCATTTACATTCAGGGTAACTACTGAAAGAAAGGAATTTAGTGCCATTGTATTGCCTGTAAGGTGACTGTTATTGTATATTGTCTGTGTTTCTTTCTGGTCTATGTTACTTTTAGGCTCTCTCTTTGCTTAGAGGACCCCTGTCAATATTTCTTGTAGGGCTGGTTTGGTGTTTGCAAATTCTTTTAGTTTTTCTTTGTCCTGGAAGCTTTTAATCTCTCCTTCTATTTTCAATGACAGCCTAACTGGATATAGTGTTCTTGGCAGCATATTTTTCTCATTTAGTGCTCTGAATATATCACGCCAGTCCTTTCTGGCCTGCCAGGTCTCTGTGGATTGTTCTGCTGCCAATCTAATGTTTCTACCATTGTAGGTTACAGATCTCTTCTCCCGAGCTGCTTTCAGGATTTTCTCTTTGTCTCTAGAACTCATAAGTTTTACTATTAGATGTCGGGGTGCTGACGTATTTTTATTGATTTTGAGGGGGGTTCTCTCTGCCTCCTGGATTTTGATGCCTGTTTCCTTCCCCAAATTAGGGAAGTTCTCTGCTATAATTTGCTCCAATATACCTTCTGCCCCTCTCTCTCTTCTTCTTCTGGGATCCCGATTATTCTAATATTGTTTCATCTTATGGTATCACTTATCTCTTGAATGCTCCCCTCGTGATCCAGTATTTGTTTCTCTCTTTTTCTCAGCTTCTTTATTCTCCAACATTTGGTCTTCTATATCACTAATTCTCTCTTCTGCCTCATTTATCCTAGCAATTAGAGCCTGCATTTTTTATTGCACCTCATTAATAGCCTTTTTGATTTTGACTTGGTTAGATTTTAGTTCTTTTATTTCTCCAGAAAGGGATTCTCTAGTATCTTATCTGCTTTTTTCAAGCCCAGCTAGTATCTTTATAATCGTCATTCTGAACTCTACTTCCGACATCTTACTAATGTCCGTATTGATTTGGTCCCTGGCAGTCTGTACTGCCTCTTGTTTTTCTTCAGGTGAGTTTTTCCATTTTGTCATTTTGTCCAGAGGAGAATAGATGAATGAGAGAACAAAATGCTAACAGATAACAATGACCCCAGAAAAGTATACACTAAAGAAATCAGAAGAGACAGGAAACCAGGGGGAAAAGAAAGGAAAACAAAAGAATATGATGAGGCGGGTGCATAGAACAGAGCCACACGCTAGATTTTGGGTGTATTTTGGTCTGTTAGAAGAAACTGTCTCCCAAAATTTTAAAGAAAGGATAACATATATATATACAAAAATATGGGTAAATATGTTGAAGGGATTGAATATGACTGTAAAGATGAATATTTTAAAAGATTTTTAAAAAGGATTTGATAAAAATTTGGTTGCAAAAAGTAAGAAAAATTTAAAAAAAAAGAATGTGTTCAGGTGGGAGACTAGAACAAAATCATACACTAGATTTAAGGTATATTATGGTCTGTTAGAAGAAACTGTATCCCAAAATTTTAAAGAAAGAGAAACTTACATATATACAAAAAATAAGGTTAAATACAACGAAGGGATAGAATATGACTGTAAAAATGTAAATTAAAAAAGATTTGAAGGGGTTTCCTGGGTGGCTCAGTCCTTAAGCATCTGCCTTCGGCTCAGGTCATGATCCCAGAATCCTGGGATGGAACCCCACTTCGGGATCCCTGCTCAGCGAGAAGCCTGCTCTTCCCTCTCCCACTCCCCCTGCTTGTGTTCTCTCTCTCACTCTCTCTCTCTGTCAAATAAATAAATAAATAAATAAATAAATAAATAAATAAAAGAATAAAAAATATTTTAATAAAGGAATTCGTAAGATAAGATATTGGTTGAAAAAGGAAAGAAGAAACATTAAAAAAAATAGAGAAAAAATAAAGAAAATTAAAAAAATTAACTTTGAAAGATTAAAGAATCATGGGAAAGAAGCCATGAATTCTATGTGCAGTATTCCCCTAGCTCTGGAGTTCTGCCATTCTCATTGATCGGTAAACTTGGTCTTGGCTGGCTGTTCTTGGTGATCTTCTGGGGGAGGGGCCTGTTGCAGTGATTCTGAAATGTCTTTGCCTGAGGCGGAATTGCACTTCCCTTGCCAGTGGCCAGGCTAAGTAATCTGCTCGGAATTGCTCTCGGTAGCTTTTGTTCCCTGAAAGCTTTTTCTTTCTTTTTTTCTTTTAAGATTTTATTTATTTATTTGACAGAGAGAGAGATAGTGAGATCAGGAACACAAGCAGGGGGAGTGGGAGAGGGAGACGCAGGCTTCCTGCCGAGCAGGGAGCCTGGTGCGGGACTCAATCCCAGGACCCTGGGATCATGACCTGAGCTGAAGGCAGACGCTTAACGACTGAGCCACCCAGGTGCCCCACTGAAAGTTTTTTGTCAAGCTTTGGAGAACAAGAGTGAAAATGGCGGCCTCCCAATCTCTGGCCCTGGAGGAGCCAAGAGCTCGGAGCCCCACTGCTTAGTGTGCCCTCAAGAAGAGCAGTCAATCTCTCCTGTCTCTCTGGTCCCCAGCCGCACTCTGTGTTTACCCGGCCTGTGACAGAGCATTTCTATCTCTGGCACAGGACCCCATTTGGAGACTCCAAACCCAGCTGATTCCTTCAGTGCCCTCCTGTACCTCTCCTCCCAGGGGAGGAAGGGGAGTCTCCCCGAATTTGCCTCTTGTTGGGTCCCTGCTCAAAAAGCAGTGGCCCGATTGTGCCGTGGATCACAGCTTATGGCAACCCCGAGCTGAGATCCCACTCCTCGGCTCCGTCTCTGCAGCCGGCTTCCCCGCTCTGACACCTGGGAGCTCTGCCACACTCAGGCACCCCCGGTCTTTCTGTGACCCCGAGGGTCCTGAGACCACACTGTCACAGTGAGGGTTCCATCCCCACCCCCCACCCCTTAGCCACTGGAGCGACATCCCTCAGTGGAGCAAACTGCTAAAAGTTCTGATTTTATGCTCTGCTGCTCTATCACTTGCCAGAAGTGGCTGACGGAGGCTCCCCCCCCATGGTCTATCTTCCCAAATATCACCTCGGATTCACTTCCCCACATGTCCTACCTTCCAGAAAGTGGTCGCTTTTCTGTTCATAGAATTGCTTCTATTCTTTTCTTCGATCTCCTATTGAGTTTGTAGGTGTTCAGAATGGTTTGATAACTATTTAGCTGAATTCCTGGGACCAGACGAAATTTAAGTCTCTTACTCCTCCACCATTTTGCCTCATTCATTGTGAAATCTTTATAATGGTGAATTTATATATTTCTTCTTTTAGTTCTATTTTTCTTTGTGTGTTTTGTAGCTTTATTATTTGGTGAATATAGGTTTAGGATTGTTAAGTTCTTGTCTTGATGAATTATTTTATCACCATGAAATGTCTTCCTTTACCTCTGATAATATGACTTACTCTGACATTCAGTTTGTATGATATTAACATAGCCACTCCAGCTTTATTTAATTAGTGTTTTATGGTATATCTTTTTCTGTCATTTTACTTTTAAGCTGTTTATTTCTTTCCATTCTTTTATTTTAAAGAATGTTTCTTGAGGACACCACATAGCTGTGTCTTGCTTTTTTTTTTTATCAAATTTGACAATCTATACTTTTCAAATGACATATTTCATTTATTTACACTAATGTGATTATTGTTGTACTGAAGTCTACCAATTTACGGTTTGTTTGTTTTTAATCTTTTCCTTTTCCAGAGTTGCTCCTTTTCTGCCTTCTTTATTATTTTTTATTTAAATTCAATTAGCCAAATTATCATTAGTTTATGATGTAGTGTTCAGTGATTCATCAGTTGTGTATAACACCTAGTGTTCATCACATCATGCGCCCTCTTTAATGCCCATCACCCAGTTACCCCATCCCCCCCACCCACTTCCCCTTCCACAACCCTCAGTTTATTTCCAAGAGTCAAGAGTCTCTCATGGTTTGTCTCCCTCAATACCCTCCAGTTCCATCCACGTTGATATAAATGGAAAGAATACATCCTTTCCGATGGTTGAGTAATATTCCATTGTATATATGAACCACATCTTCTTTATCCATTCATCTGTTGAAAGACATTTTGGCTCCTTCCACAGTTCGGCTATTGTGAACATTGCTGCTATGAACATTGGGGTGCTGGTGCCCCTTTTTTCATTACATCTGTATCTTTGGGGTAAATACCCAGTAGTACAATTGCTGGGTCATAGGGTAGCACTATTTTTAACTTCTTGAAGAACCTCCATAGTGTTTTCCAGAGTGACTGTACCAGCTTGCATTCCCATGAAATGTGTAAGAGGGTGTCCCTTTCTCCACATCTTTGCCAACATTTGTTTCCTGTCATGTTAATTCTAACCATTTTGCTTCTTTAGATATGAGTATCCTTTTAATTCAATTTCATTTCTACCATTGGCTTTTTTGCTATATATATTTTTGTTTAGAGTGGTTGCTTTAGGGCTCCCAAAAGAATCATTTAAATTAGAGTCTTAATACCACTTTACATATATTGTAAGGATCTTTTTTCTTTTTTCTTTTTTTATTATGTTAATTACCATACATTACATCATTAGTTTTTGATGTAGTGTTCCATGATTCATTGTTTGTGCATAACACCCAGTGCTCCACGCAGAATGTGCCCTCTTTAATACCCATCACCAGGCTAACCCATCACCCCCCCTTCCCCTCTAGAACCCTCAGTTTGTTTTTCAGAGTTCATCGTCTCTCATGCTTTTTCTCCCCCTCTGACTTACTCCCCTTCATCTTCCCCTCCTGCTATCTTCTTCTTTTTCTTTTTTCTTACCATATGTTGCATTATTTGATTCAGAAGTACAGATCTGTGATTAAACAGTCTTGCACAATTCACAGCGCTCACCATAGCACATACCCTACCCAATGTCTATCACCCAGCCACCCCATCCCTCCCACCCCCCACCAAGCCAGCAACACTCAGTTTGTTTCCTGAGATTAAGAATTCCTCATATCAGTGAGGTTATATGATACATGTCTTTCTCTGATTGACTTATTTCACTCAGCATAACACCCTTCAGTTCCATCCACGTTGTTGCAAATGGCAAGATCTCATTCCTTTTGATGGCTGCATAATATTCCATTGTGTATATATACCGCCCCTTCTTTATCCATTCATCTGTCGATGGACATCTTGGCTCTTTCCACAGTTTGGCTATTGCGGACATTGCTGCTATAAACATTGTGGTGCACGTACCCCTACAGATCCCTACATTTGTATCTTTGTGGTAAATACCCAGTAGTGCAATTGCTGGATCGTATGGTAGCTCTATTTTCAACTGTTTGAGGAACATCCATACTGTTTTCCAGAGGGGTTGCAGCAGCTTGCATTCCCACCAAGAGTGTAGGAGGGTTCCCCTTTCTCCGCATCCCCGCCAACATCTGTCGTTTCCTGACTTGTTAATTTTAGCCATTCTGACTGGTGTGAGGTGGTATCTCATTGAGGTTTTGATTTGGATTTCCCTGATGCCGAGTGATGTTGAGCACTTTTTCATGTGTCTGTTGGCCATTTGGATGTCTTCTTTGGAAAAATGTCTGTTCATGTCTTCTACCCATTTCTTGATTGGATCATTTGTTCTTTGGGTGTTGAGTTTGATAAGTTCTTTATAGATTTTGGATACTAATCCTTTTTCTGATATGTCATTTGCAAATATTTTCTCCCATTCTGTTGGTTGTCTTTTGGTTTTGTGGGCTGTTTTTTTGCTGTGCAAAAGCTTTTTATCTTGATGAAATCCCAATAGTTCATTTTTGCCCTTGCTTCCCTTGCCTTTGGAGATGTTTCTAGGAAGAAGTTGCTGCGGCTGAGGTCAAAGACGTTGCTGCCTGTGTTCTCCTTTAGGATTTTGATGGACTCCTGTCTCACGTTTAGGTCTTTCAAACATTTGGAGTCTATTTTGGTGTGTGGTGTAAGGAAATGGTCCAGTTTCATTCTTCTGCATGTGGCTGTCCAATTTTCCCAACACCATTTGTTGAAGAGACTGTCTTTTTTTCCATTGGACATTTTTTCCTCCTTTGTCAAAGATAAGTTGACCATAGAGTTGAGGGTCCATTTCTGGGCTCTCTATTCTGTTCCATCAATCTATGTGTCTGTTTTTGTGCCAGTACCATACTCTCTTGATGATGACAGCTTTGTAATAGAGCTGGAAGTCCAGAATTGTGATGCCGCCAGCTTTGCTTTTCGTTTTCAAGATTCCTCTGGCTATTCGGGGTCTCTTCTGTTTCCATACAAATTTTAGGATTATTTGTTCCATTTCTTTGAAAAAAGTGGATGGTATTTTGATGGGGATTGCATTGAATGTGTAGATTGCTCTAGGTAGCATTGACATCTTCACAATGTTTGTTCTTCCAATCCATGAGCATGGAACGTTTTTCCATTTCTTTGAGTCTTCTTCAATTTCTTTCATGAGTATTTTATAGTTTTCTGAGTACAGATCCTTTGCCTCTTTGGTTAAATTTATTCCTAGGTATCTTATGTTATTGGATGCAATTGTAAATGGGATCGACTCCTTGATTTGTCTCTCTTCTGTCTTGTTGGTGTATAGGAATGCCACTGATTTCTGTGCCTTGATTTTATATCCTGCTACTTTACTGAATTCCTGTATGAGTTCTAGCAATTTTGGGGTGGAGTCTTTTGGGTTTTCCACATACAGTATCATATCATCTGCAAAGAGTGAGAGTTTGACTTCCTCTTTGCCGATTTGGATGCCTTTGATTTCTTTTTGTTGTCTGATTGCTGTGGCCAGGACTTCTAATATCATGTTGAATAGCAGTGGTGAGAATGGACATCCCTGCCGCGTTCCTGACTTTAGGGGAAAAGCGCTGAGCTTTTCCCCATTGAGAAGGATATTCGCTGTAGGTTTTTCATAGATGGCTTTTATGATATTGAGGTATGAACCCTCTGTCCCTATACTCTGAAGAGTTTTGATCAAGAAAGATGCTGTACTTTGTCAAATGCTTTTTCAGCATCTATTGAGAGGATCATATGATTCTTGTTCTTTCTTTTGATAATGTATTGTATCACATTGATTGATTTGCAGATGGTGAACCAACCTTGCAGCCCAGTGATAAATCCCAGTTGGTCATGGTGAATAATCCTTTTAATGTACTGTTGGATCCTATTGGCTAGTAATTTGATGAGAATTTTTGCATCCATGTTCACCAAGGATATTGTCTATAATGCTCCTTTTTGATGGGGTCTTTGTCTGGTTTTGGGATCAAGGTAATGGTGGCCTCATAAAATGAGTTTGGAAGTTTTCCTTCCATTTCTATTTTCTGGAACAGTTTCAGAGGGATAGGTAGTAATTCTTGTTTAAATGTTTGGTAGAATTCCCCTGGGAAGCCATCTGGCCCTGGGCTTTTGTTTCTTGGGAGATTTTTGATAATTGCTTCAATTTCCTTAGTGGTCATAGGTCTGTTCAGGTTTTCTATTTCTTCCTGGTTCACTTTTGGTAGTTGATACATCTCTAGGAATGCATCCATTTCTGTCATATTATCTAATTTGCTGGCATAGAGTTTCTCATAATATGTTCTTATAATTGTTTGTATTTCTTTGGTGTTGGTTGTGATCTCTCCTCTTTCATTCATGATTTTGTTGATTTGGGTCATTTGTCTTTTCTTTTTGATAAGTCTGGCCAGGGGTTTATCAATCTTGTTAATTCTTTCAAAGAAACAGTTCCTAGTTTCGTTGATCTGTTCTACTGTTCTTTTGGTTTCTATTTCATTGTATTCTGCTCTGATCTTTATTATTTCTCTTCTCCTGCTGGGTTTAGGCTTTATTTGCTGTTCTTTCTCCAGCTCCTTTAGGTGTAGGGTTAGGTTGTGTATTTGAGACCTTTCTTGTTTCTTGAGAAAGGCTTGTATTGCTATATACTTTCCTTTCAGGACTGCCTTTGTTGTATCCCAATGATTTTGAACAGTTGTGTTTGCATTTTCATTGTTTTCCATGAATTTTTTTTAATTCTTCTTTAATTTCCTGGTTGACCCATTCATTCTTTAGTAGGATGTTCTTTAGCCTCCATGTGTTTGAGTTCTTTCTGACTTTCTTCTTGTGATTGAGTTCTAGTTTCAAAGCATTGTGATCTGAAAATATGCAGGGAACGATCCCAAACTTTTGGTACCGGTTGAGACCTGATTTGTGACCTAAGGTGTGATCAATTCTGGGGAATGTTCCAGGGGCACCTGAGAAGAATGTGTATTCCATTGCTTTCGGATGGAATGTTCTGAATATGTCTGTGAAGTCCATTTGGTCCAGTGTGTCATTTAAAGTCTTTATTTCCTTGTTGATCTTTTGTTTAGATGATTTGTCCATTTCAGTCCGGGGGGTGTTAAAGTCCCCCACTATTATTGTATTGTTGTCAATGTGTTTCTTTGCTTTTGTTATTAATTGCCTTATAAAATTGGCTGCTCCCATGTTAGGGGCATAGATATTTACAATTGTTAGATCTTCTTGTTGGATAGACCCTTTCAGTAGGATATAGTGTCCTTCTTCATCTCTTATTAGAGTCTTTGTTTTAAAATCTAATTTGTCTGATATAAGGATTGCCACCCCAGCTTTCTTTTGGTGTCCATTAGCATAGTAAATGATTTTCCACCCCCTCACATTCAATCTGGGGGTGTCATTGGGTCTAAAATGAGTCTCCTGCAGACAGCATATTGATGGGTCTTGTTTTTTTAATCCAATCTGATAGCCTGTGTCTTTGGAGTGGGACATTTAGCCCAATTACATTCAGGGTAACTATTGAAAGGTATGAATTTAGTGCCATTGTATTGCCTGTAGGTCACTGTTACTGTATATTGTCTGTGTTCCTTTGTGATCTATGCTGCTTTTAGGCTCTCTCTTTGCTTAGAGGACCCCTTTCAATATTTCTTGGAGGGCTGGTTTTGTGTTTGCAAATTCCTTTAGTTTTTGTTTGTCCTGGAAGCTTTTAATCTCTCCTTCTATTTTTAATGACAGCCTAGCTGGATATAGTATTCTTGGCTACATATTTTTCTCGTTTAGTGCTCTGAAGATATCATGCCAGTCCTTTCTGGCCTGCCAGGTCTCTGTGGATAGGTCTGTTGCCAATCTAATATTTCTACCATTGTAGGTTACATATCTCTTCTCCCGAACTGCTTTCAGGATTTTCTCTTTGTCTCTGCACTCGTAATTTTACTATTAGATGTCGGGGTGTTGACCTATTATTATTGATTTTGAGAGGGGTTCTCTGTGCCTCCTGGATTTTGATGCCAGTTTCCTTCCTCACATTAGGGAAATTCTCTGCTATTATTTGCTCCAATATACCTTCTGCCCCCCTCTCTCTCTCTTCTTCTTCTGGGATCGCAATTATTCTAATGTTTCATCTCATCGTATTGCCAATCTCTCGAATTCTGCCCTCGTGATCCTGTAGTTGTTTCTCTTTTTCTCAGCCTCTTTATTTTCCATCATTTGGTCTTCTATATCGCTGATTCTCTCTTCTGCCTCACTTATCCTAGAGTTAGTGCCCCCAATTTTGATTGCACCTCATTAATAGCCTTTTTGATTTCGACTTGGTTAGATTTTAGTTCTTTTATTTCTCCAGAAAGGGTTTCTCTAATAACTTCCACGCTTTTCTCAAGCCCCGCTAGTATCTTTCAAGTCATGATTCTGAACTCTTGGTCCGACATCGTACTAATGTCCGTATTGAGTAGGTCCCTTGCAGACGGTACTACCTCTTGTTCTTTTTGCTGGGGTGATATTTTCATCTTGTCATTTTGTCCAGAGGAGAATAGATGAATGAGAGAACAAAATGCTAACAGATTAACAATGTGCCCAGCAAATATACTCTATACAAATCAGAAAAGAACTGAAACCAGGGGAAAAGTAAGGGAAAGAAAGAAAAAAGAAAGAGGAAAAACAAAGAAAAAGATAAAAATAAACAAAAACAGAACAAAACAATAAAAACAGAATATGATCAAATATGATCAGGCTAGTGCATAGATCAGTGCCACACACTAGATTTTGGGTGTATTTGGGTCTGTTAGAAGAAAGTGCCTCCTAAAATTTTAACGGAAGAAAGACTTATATATGTACAAAATAAGGGTTGATACAATGAAGGGATGGAAGATGAGTGTAAAGATGAAAATTATAAAATATTTTATAAAAGGCATTGATAAGAAGTTGTTTGAAAAAAGAAAGAAGAAGATTTAAAAAAGAAAGAAAAAAAAAGGGAGAGAATGTAATCAGGCAGGAGACTAGAACAAAGCCATATAGTAGTGATTTAGGGTATATTTTGATCTGTTAGAAGATACTGTATCTTAAAATTTTAAGGATAGAACAACTTATATATATATGCCAAAAATAAGGGTAACTACTATGAAGGGATAAAATATGACTCTAAAAATGAAAAATAAAAAAATGTATTTTTATAAAAAGGATTGACAAGATTTTGGTTGAAAAAGGGAAAAAGAAAAATTCAAAAAAAAAACAGAACCGTTAAAAAAATTAACTTTGAAAAACTAATGAATCATTGTAAAAATAAGCTATGAATTCTATGTGCAGTATTCCCCCAGCGCTGGAGTTCTCCCGTTCTCCTTGATCGGTAAACTTGGTCTTGGCTTGCTGGCTGTTCGTGCAGATCTTTTGGAGGAGGGCCCTGTTGCCGTGGTTCCCAAATGGCTTTGCCGGAGGTGGAATTGCCCCACTCTTGTCGGTCCGGGCTAAGCAAGCTGCTCGGGTTTGCTCTCACGAGGTTTTGTTCCGGGCAAGCTCTCAGTACACCTTTGGAGGACCAGGGTGAAAATGGTGGCCTCCCAATCTCCACCCGGAGGAGCCAAGAACTCGGGGCCCCGCTCCTCAGTACACCCCCGGAGAAAAGCAGTCACTCCCGTCTCCCTGGTCTGTGGCCGCACTCCGTGCTCACCCGGCCTGTGACCGAGCGTTTCTATCTCTGGCACCCGACCCCGTGTGGAGTCTCCCAACCCAGCAGATCCCTGCAGTGCGCTCCCGCGCCGGTCCTCCCAGGGGAGGAAGGGGAGTCTCCCCGGCTCTGCTGTTTGTTGGGTCCCTGCTGGAGGAGCAGTGGCCCGACTGGGCCACAGATCACCATTTATGGCAACCCCGAGCTGAGAGCCCGCGCCTCGGCTCCGTCTCTGCAGCCGGCTTCCCCACTCCAATACCTGGGAGCTCTGCTGCACTCAGGCACCCCCGGTTTTTCTGTGACCCCGAGGCTCCTGAGACCACACTGTCCCACGAGGGTTCCACCCCCTGCTTAGCCACTGGAGCGACGTCCCTCAGCGGAGCCAGCTTCTAAAAGTTCCGATTTTATGCTCTGCGGCTCTAGCACTTGCCAGAAGCAGCCAACGGAGGCCCCCTCCCCCGCCGTCTATCCTCCCGAATATTGCCTCGGATTCACTTCTCCGCGCGTCCTACCTTCCAGAAAGTGGTCGCTTCTCTGTTCGGAGAGTTGTTGCTACTCTCTTCTTCGATCTCCTGTTGAGTTTGTAGGTGTTCAGAATGGTTTGATCCCCATTCAGCTGAATTCCTGAGACCAGATGAAATCCAGGTCTCCTACTCCTCCGCCATCTTGCTCTGCCCCCTACCCATATATTGTAAGAATCTTACAACGTTATCTACTCTCGTTGACCTTTATGTTAGTGTTATCATACATTTTACTTCTACATATTATATGAACACCACAATATGTTCTTGGGGTTTTTTCCTGCTTTATAAAATCAATTATCTCTAAAACAATTAAATAGGAGAAAAGAAAATTCTATACATTTACCCAAATATTACCATTTGCTGACTATAAAATTCTAGGTTGACAATCTTTGTATCAGCTTTTTAAATGTTCTATTATATTCTGGCTTGAATCATTTTGAGAGAACATGTATTTTCCCCTGGCTTCCTTTGAGTATCTCTTGATCACTAATGTTCAGCAATATAATTATAATTACAGGTTTCATCAAATATTGACAAATTTTATTCTTTTTCAGTTTTTTTGTTCTTTCATTCCTTTCTTTTCTGGCACTCCAATTAAATGTATGTAGTTTTTTTTTTTATCATTCCACCCACCTATTCACTTTTTTCAGGTTTTCTTTCTGTGTGCTTCATTTTAAATCACAATTTTTTTTCTTTCATAGTGCTTAATCAGCTGTTAATCTTATGAGTTTATTTTTCATTTCATATATTGTATTTTTAATTTCTAGAAATTCTACTTGTATTTTTTTACATATCTTTTCTTTCTCTCTTTATCATGTTCATGTTGTATGATCTTAAATATACTGAGTATATTTATAGGTAAGTTATGCCGTTTTTGTTAATTCAGTAATTTGCTTTGTTTTTTGATATGTTTCTACTGATGGATTTTCCTTCTGGTTATGGTCATATTTTTCTACTTCCTTTAATGCTGGCCATTGTGAATATTATATTTTTAAGTATTGGAGTTTTTCTATTACTTTAAATATTGTTGGATTTTTTTCCAGGATGCAGATGTTCCTTGTAATCAGTTGTATCCTTTTGAGGATTGTTCTTAAAATTTTAGTTTAGGTCCAGGGGCACCTGGGTGGTTCAGGCAGTTAAGCAGCTGCCTTTGGCTAAGGTCATGATCCCAGGGTCCTGGGATTGAACCCCACATCGGGCTCTGTGCTCAGTGGGGAATCTGCTTCTCCCTCTCCCTCTGCCTGCTGCTCCGCCTACTTGTGCTCTCTCTCTGTCTCTCTCTGTCAAATAACTAAATAGAATCTTCAAAAAAATTTACTTTAGGTCCAGAGAAGCCATTATTCAAGTACTAATTTGTCTCCATGACTAAGACTATACAGTTCTGGGGACTCTATCTGATATATGAGGAGATCTTTGCACTCTGGCTTGGGAGAACATAAACTACACCCAGCCTGGTGTTTGCTGCAAAGATTGTTTTGCCTACTCTGGTGGTTGGTTATTTCCTGGCTTCAGAAGTTCTCCCTATGCATGCACAGGCCAATACTCAGCCAAAGACTTGAGAGTACCCCTCTGAAGATCTCCATAATTCTCTCTGTATGTCCTCTTTAGTATTTAAACCCAAATTATAGATGCCCTGGCCTCCTAAAACTCTAAATTATATCTCCTTAACTCAAAGATACTACTGGTCTCTGTTGGGGTTCCCTGGCCATGTGTTGCAGCCTGAAAACCCTCTTCAAGTAGGAAGCTGGGACAATCATAAGGCTCACCTCATTTTGTTCCTTCTGTCAGAGATCACTGCCCTACTCTGTCTCTTGTCCAATGTGTGAAAACTATCATTTTATATATTTTGTCCAGTCATCTTATTTAAGTCAAGAAGTTAAATTTGGCCCTGTTACTCAATCATGAACAATAGTGGTAGTCCTGTATTTCTTCCTGAATCAATTTTCTGAAGGTATATTTTCTATACATTTTTTTTCCATTTTACCTGTTTTCAAATTTATTGACTTAAGCTTGCTGATAATTTTTTTTATCTTTTGATGCCTACCTTATCTATAACAAGATCTCATTTCTTATTTGTAAAAAGTTTATTTGTGCCTTTTCTTTTTTTCTTGATTAGTCCTTCCAAAACTCTGCATAGTTCATTAGACTATTTAATAAACCAAGTTTGCTTTTGTTGATCCCCCTTATTATTTTTTCGGTTTCTATTTTAATGGGATTATTTTAGAGTTGATAGTTTTAATGAGAGCATAGAATATTTAAACCTTTCCTTTTCTGTTTTCCTTTTGATTTTATGCTTATAAAGTTACACCTTTTACCATAATTTGACAGTCACCTATTTTCTTTTTAGTTTTCTATGTGTTCCTCTCTTAATTTAGCATTTCCAAGCAATTTGGAGTTTATTTCAGTATAATGTGCAGGGTTAGAATCTAACTTTTTGATTTCTAAATATTTAAATAATGTAACTTTATAACCATTAATAAAATAACTTTTAAGACCATATCTTATTGATTTAATATGCCACCTTTAACATAATATTAAATGTGCTTTGATAGGTCTCTGGGTTATTTATTCTGATCCACTGATACTTTTTGTATTAATATTATACTCTTTTGTTTATTTTACCTTTATAGTTCATTTTAGCATCTTGGAGGACAAGTTCTGTTTTATTATTCTTCTTTTTACATATGGTATAAACTATCCATTTTGGTTTACTCCTATAGATGAAATATAAAATAGCTGTCAAGTAAAAATATCATGCTGAGATATATTAATTAATTAGGTACAATTTAGTTGAACAAATCTTGAATTCATTACATTACTTCTTTGTCATTATATCACCATACCAATAACTCAGAATGTTTTATGATTTGGTAAAAAGAAAGACTTTCTTTGATGGCTAAAAACTTCAAATTGTGTTTTAGATTTATATCTACCTTTCAATTGCCCCTGCAACCAATGTAATTCCCCATTATCTCAAGTTTACTAGAGCATGTTCAGTTGGAACACCAATATAGACAAAAGTTTAATGATAAAAATATTTCTTCCACCAAATAAGTTTGTGAGAGTCTGTGTTAAACAATATGAAACAGGCATTTTACCACTGGAATTTCTCAGAATACTTAATGTGCTAATGAGCATAATATTGAGGCTTTCCAATATAGAAATATAGTAAGTGGCATTTCCCAAGCCTTTTAGCCTGACAATCAGTTTTCTCTATGATTTTAACCTAATCTCATAGAATTGCTATAGGGAATAAGTGAGTTAAAACTATAAAACACTTATAAAACAGTTCCTGGCGCTTAGTGAGTAGTCAGTACATGTAAATTGTTTCTGTAAATTGCTCAAGTTCTTCTCTCTGCCTAGAATGCCTTTCCCTCCATATTCAAATATGCCAAAGACTTACATGCGATAAAACTTCCTATATGAAGTCTTTCCTGACTCCCCAAATCTCCTCTCCCCACCACTACCAAAGATATAATGTCTCATTTTTTTGAGAATATGTCAAATAATCCTTTGAATTTGTCATTTGAACTACCAAAATATCCATCCTTACATATTTCCAAAGTTCCCCATGGCAGTTATACTGCCCCCGGTTGAGAACCACTGAGAAGGGAACCTGAGTGTTTAATAAATACATGTTCATTGGTTGTTTCCCAAAATATTTAAGAAAGTTATGAACAATCAATGATTTATCTTTCAAGGACCTTTTTATCGAAATAAGTTGGAACCAATACCTCTGCCTTCAAGTCTATACAAGTTTGTGATTCTTCTCTTAAGTATGGGTCTGACCAATTTGGTACCACATAATTTATGTCCTATTTCTAATAAGACATTTTTCCATATCTCTCTGACAGATGGTGAGCAATGCAAAGTACATAGTGCTCCCATGAATAGTGTGCCAAGGCTAAAACTAAATTGCCAAATAGGGTGTGAAACACAGCTACATGGAAGATATACAAAACACATTGTCATTGGGAATTAGCATAGGTCCATTGAACTAATGAATAAAATAGAATAAAATTGTACAAAAACTTTGAGTGGGTAAACATGGGTGTTGAGTCTAAGGCCTAAGTTTGAATCCTGACCTTATATTTATCAGCTGACTAGCTGTGTTTCCTTAGACCAACTCCCTCACCTGTAAAATGAATGGAATAATACTAGATTCACAGTATTGTTACACAGATTTTGCATTATGGAGAGATGAGTGAGGCACTCACCTTGGGTGCAAAATGTAGGGAGTACCAAAAGAAATCAGTAACCAAGATAAATAATATTTAATACAATCTTTTTAAAAAGCAAAATTAATGCAAAAATCCGTAATGAATAAAATATATTTTTAAAAATAAAGGCAGGAACCAGTTTTGTACTTGGATGACTTGGTCTCACTCACGTCTCCCTAATCCTGGCCCTTATTGTTAGGGAAGCTAAATGAGTTAATGGGTTTAGATTCATGTTTTTTATATAGTCTTTGCCTTGAATAATTTGTTATAAACTGTAAGAGTGAGAAATGGCCTTTTAGGCTTGCAAAAAACAATTCATAGTGAATGTTTAAATACAAAAAATACCAACATATTTCTTACTCTGTTTTTAATTCTCAATTATATATATAGCACATAAGTATATTATAGGTAAGATTAGCATCCCCTTAGACCAGAACTTTTTCTAAGCACTTTTGTACATAGATATGTATTGATAAAAATATATAGTATTATTTTTGTTTCTTGTTTTTTTTTTCATGAAATTGGCATTCACCTATACAAAAATATCTGCAAGTTTGCTTTTGCTTCATTCAACACTATGCCTTATTGGGACCTCATCTTTTTAAATTACTGCATAATGTTCCATAGTAAAATATACTGAAATTTATTCATTTAGTTCTCCTATTGATATTCATTTAGGATCTCCAATCAATTACTATTACAAACGGCACTGTGATGATCATTCTTATACACACACGTGTTTTTTCTAGTTTAGATACTGAGAGATAGAGTTGCTGGATTTTATGGTATCATCAAACTAATTCATTATTTGTTAATCTAATGGTTTAAAAACTGTATCTTAGTTTGCTAATATTTTGTTGAGAATTTTATATCTATGTTCATTAGGGATATTGGCCTGCAATTTTCTTTTCTTTCTTTCTTTCTTTTTTTTTTTTTTTTGTAGTGTCTCTGGTTTTGGTATCAGGGTAATATTGGCCTTGTAAAATGAGTTTAAAAGTATTCCTTCCTCTTCAGTTTTTCTGTCATAATTTGAGAAGGATAAGTACTAACTCACCCTTAAATGTTTGATAGAATTCACCTGTGAAGCTGATTGTGCTAGAGTTTTGTATTTGGGGAGTATTTTGATTACCATTTCAATTTCATTACTTGTTAATAGTACTCTCTTATGATCCTTTGTATTTCTGTGGTGTCAGTTATAACTTCTTTTTCATTTCTAATTTTATTTAATTGGACCTTCTCTTTTTTTCCTTGATGAGTCTGGCTAGAGGTTTTTTATTTTGTTTATTCTTTCATAAAAACACCTTTTAGGTTCATTAATCTTTTCTATTTTTTTTTAGTGTCTATTTCATTTGTTTTCACTCTGATCTTTATTATTTCCTTCCATCTACTAACTTTGGGCTTCATTTTTTCTGCTTTTTCTAGTTCCTTTAGATGTAAAATTAGATTGTTTATTTGGGATTTTTCTTGTTTCTTGAAGTGGGTCTGTATCACTAAGAACTTCCCTCTTAGAACTACTTTTTCTGCATCCCATAGATTATGGAAAGTTGTGTTTGCATTTTCATTGTCTCAAAGTATTTTTTTTAATTTCCTCTTTGATTTCTTTATTGACCTGTTGGTTGTTCAGTAGCATGTTGTTTAGTCTTTGTGTGTTTGTGTTTTTTTTTTTTTTTTTTTTTCAGTTTTCTTCCTGCAATTGATTTCCAGTTTCATACTGCTGTGGTCAGAAAAGATATTTGATAAGATTTCAGTCTTCTAGATTTTATTGAGATTTGTTTTATTTACTAACATGTGATCTATCCTGGAAAATGTTCCATATGCACTTGAAAAGAATGTGTATTCTGCAGCTTGGGAATACAATATTCTGTACTCCTCTATTAAGTTCATCTACTTTAATGTGTCGTTTATGGCCAGTGTTTCCTTATTGATTTTCTGTCTGAATGATCTATCCACTGATGTAAGTGGGGTATTAAAGTACCCTACTATTATTGTATTACTGTCCATTTCTCCCTGTCTGTTAATATTTGTTTTGTATATTAAGGTACTCTTATGTTGGGTGCATAGATATTTACAAATGATATATTCTCTCCTTGGGTTGATCCTTTTATCATTATGTAATGCCCTTCTTTGTCTTTTGTTACAGTTTCTGTTTTAAAGTCTATTTTGTCTGATATGAATATTGACACTTTAGCTTTTTTTAAATTTTCATTTGCATGCAATATCTTTTTCCATCTCTTCACTTTCAGTTGGTGTTTATCTTTAGATATGAAGTATCTTATAGGCAGCATATAGATGGGTCTTTTTTTATTATTCATTTGTCCACCCTATGTCTTTTGATTGGAACATTTAATTTATTTACATTTAAAGTAATTATTAATAAGTATCAATTTCCATATTTACTTTTTGAGAATGAACATCTATTCATATGTTTATTGAACATTTGTGTTTTTTATTCTATGACCTTTTCATATTTTTTGCCCACACTTCTGTTGGGGAGTTTGTTCCTTTCTAATTGAATTTCAAGTGTTCTTTATGTATTTTGGATATTAATATTTTGTCTTATATATTGTAAATAATTCAAATAATTATACCTAGACTACTGATTTTTGTTTGAACTTGTTTAGAATATTTTGTCATAGAGAAGTTTTAATTTGAAGTTAAATTTAGCAATTATTTCATTGAAGTATTTTGTTTATATTTTTTTTAAGATTACTGCCTTACTTAAAAAAACATACAAAGTCTCCTATATTGACTTCTATGTTATATAATGGTATTTATGTTCATTAAAAAATCAATTTGGCTTTATATAATGGTGTATGGGTATGGATATTTATTCTTTTGTCTTTCCAAACAAAGAGCCAATTGTTCCAGTATTATTTATTTGAAATGACTCCTTTACCTACACTAAATTCTGTGGGTATATCTAGGTCTGTTTTGAAGCTCTGTTGTTTTATTCGTATATTTTTCTATTCCTATACGAGTACTACACTCTTTTAATTTTGAAAACATTATAATATGGTATTTTGGCCTATGAGAGTCAGAGAAGTTTTCATAAGGGAAGTTACTCTTGACCACCTGTTAAAAGATTCACAGGCATTTAACAGGCAGTAAAAAGGAAACACATTTTTCCAGTTAGGAGAAACATGTTGATATACAAAGGTATGAAACTGTTTGGCATATTTAAGGACCCTGAGTTTGTGCAGTATTACTAGAGGATAGTACTTATAGACCAGGGTGGGTTTTGAGGCAAGAGGAGATCAGGGCCAGGTTTTAAACGATTTTAATTACTCTGTTAAAACTTTCACAATTATTCTCAAGGCAGGGTAGACCTATTAGAGGCTTTTGGGGAGGGGAATAATATGATCAGCTGTCTTTGGCAGAAGTGTGAGGATAGTTTAAAGGGGAAAGAACCGGTGTAACTGCTGTAGGAATTCAGGAAAAGAAGAGACCTTTACAAACTGGATGAGTCAGATAAAGCTTCATAAGGGACTGTTAAACTGTGAAGAAATGATAGGATATGGCTAATTTAAGGAGAGCACTATGACTCATGGATTCAGGATGATAAATTTATTATATGTTTATTAAATTTATATTTGTATTATTTTGGTCTTATATCCTTTTTAGAATAAGGTAAATTATAAATAAATAAATCAAATATATTGGGTGTGGATATTTTCCCATGTAATTTAACTTAAGCCAAGGTTGTCTTTGTTGCAAAATGGTATAGTATGACATCTTTAAGTAATCAAGCTATAAAATGTCAAATAAAGATTCTTCATTTACCAAAAGAAAGCAGTCCTCAGAGAATTTTTGAAAACAACTAAGGACAGACATGACTCCAATTCAAAAGACAGTTTGAAAACTGAGCAAGTAGGCAAATAAAGTAGAACTTCAAATTGAAAACTAAACAGAAATGAATTATTTTAGCAGGCAAAAAGCAAAAAGGCTAGAGAATTCCTGTGTCTGACAAATATTTATGACTTTTAGTACAGAGCAAGAAAGTGTTAAGGAGACATTTCGACCTTGAAATGTAATTGTTTAAAAACTGATTAATCTGAGATAGATAAGGCCAAAATTCTTTTAAAAATTACTGCAACAACTGGTTCACAGAAGTATGATAACCAAAGCAAAAGTAAGAAAAGTTCCATGGTCTTCTATTTTTTTTCCTACTTGTTCTATGTGAAATTGTATGATGACCTTAATTAACTGATTATAACTACTTTATTATATTAAAAATAATTTTTAGAGATATTAGTGAGCATATAGTGTGGACTATACTAGGTTTTTATTATTATTATTATTAATTTGTCTATGTCTAAGAAAATCCAAACTGCTATACCTACTATTCTAGTCTGATGATTCACCATGAATTACGCACTGGCAACTTCCTGAAATAAAGGCAGAGTTCAGTAGGGAGAAACTTAACTCCTCTCTATGATCTGTTCTGAAACTTCATCCTCTGAATCATGAAAGAATATCACACCCTTTGTGCCACAATCTTTATGTGAGTTAACTGCTATTCTGAGCAACTGCTTCAAACTGGTTTGGCTCTGTATATTCAAACTATTTAAAAAGTTCTATAAAAAAAGGGGTGTATGGGGCCTCATGAACAACTCCTTTTAAAAACCAGTTAATTATAGACAGCAAAACCTTGAGCAGAAATTAAGAGGTTTTTAAGCAATGAGATCAATATTAATATTCTTATTTATTAAAAGAGATCTAGTTTAGGATGAAAAGTTCTAAAAATGGATGATGGTGACAAAGTTGCACTGCATTGTGCGTGTAATTAGTACCACTGAATTGCACACTTAAAATGGTTAAAATGGTAAATTTTATGTTGTGCGTACTTTGCTACAATACTTTTTTTAATGCCAGAGAGAAGGGAGAGCAAGAGAGAGTTATGGGTAACTCATAAAGAGTTCCCCAAAAGGAGCATTTTTTCCTGATATGGGAACAGTCATTGTATATATTGCTGTCTTTGTAAAGTTTTAGCTTTTCCTTCTTTAAGCACATGGAACCTGAGTAGGGTGAATATGTTCTCTCTCCATCCTCTGTCCAGGAAGAATACCAGTTCAAACTAAAGTGAGAACAACCTGTGAGTCAGGAATAGATAAGGTCTTAGCAGAGAGTAATTATAGTTAGCAAGTGATTAAGAGGTTTTGGTGCTTAAAGTGACCAGCTTTATGCCAAGGCTTGATGCCCACAGCCTCAATCAGAGCCAACAGATCAGGCAGGAGGCAAACAGCACTTGTGCTCAGGCCAACACCTAGGGCAAATTTTCAAAGCTGAAATGGTTCCAAATGAGTTCTAGTTAGATTGGGGGGGGCGGGTAGTATGATCTGATTAAGCGAATTAAGATTGATAACAGCCTATTTTATTGTGGTAGGTATTCTTTTTACTTCAGGCATTTTGCTTATAATTTTTCTTTTGATAGATTCATGTCATCTAGCCATCAGATTCATAGTTATTTTTATTAAAGAATATATGTAGAGAGAAAAATATAATGAGATATGGTTACCCATGACTTATCTCATTGATTCATGTCTGGAAGGAAGTGAAGAGAAAGAATTAGTTTGCTAGCCCATATCTATCCCACTATGTGATGGTGGCTACCTGAATTGCAGGTAGTTTACTCACCTAAGCAAGAATAACCCAGCTCTCAAGGACATGGCTAAATACAGAATGTTTGAAAATTCTGGAAACAAGGATTTTTATTTTTAAACAACCCCCCAAATGTTTTGTTGGCAAAGTGCCACTATGTCATGGGAACAATCACTAATTTGAAAAAGTACAATACAGAAATGAAATATTTTTCCTAAGTCTCTTTACTTTTCAGACAATATTTGCCACGTTCTTACACATCATACTCCATGGAATAGTGGGACTTCTATTCTAGTTGCCTTTGCAAGTCAAAAGGAAAAAGAGCAATGCCCTTCTATTGATCTACCCCACTGAGCTCTGATTATGCCTTTACCCAGGGTTTCTTTTATTCTTTAAGGACTGTGAGCTTGAAATTAGGACCATAATTGAAGTTTAGTTTGTATCTCAAATTTTGAAAATGATAGGATATTTGTGACTGTGCTTTGATACTCAATGGGAGAAACAAAGAGAACTTTGGGGCCTTGGTTCAAATATTGCCAGGAGAGATCGATAAACTCCATGTTTAAATTCCTAAGAGCACCCTCTTGGAGAGTTCAAGGGTTCATCATGATTCAAGACAGTCAGAAGTCCAATGTCCAGCCTCTGGGTACAGAATAAAAGAAATAACACGGTATATGGATATTAGGTCGATGGCCTAATGTAACACCAGGTCCCTTTGCACATGTTCTTTGATCTAGGACTAGTTGCCTTCAGAGGGACAGGAGGGAACTGATTATGGAATGCCTTGGGATCCATACTTAAAGAGACATTGATATCTCCAACTTCCAGGGGACTTATGAGTTCTTTAAGAAATAAGATGGATTCAACAGTCTTACACAATTCACAGCAGACCTGTATCTCTGAAACAATACATTATATGTTAAAAAAGAAGAAGAAGAAGAAGAAGAAGAAGAAGAAGAAGAAGAAGAAGAA
>NW_027397157.1:665261-682374 GCF_003265705.2 Callorhinus ursinus | reverse complement strand
AAGAAGAAGAAGAAGAAGAAGAAGAAGAAGAAGAAGAAGAAGAAGAAGAAGAAGATAGTAGGAAGGGAAAAATGAAGGGGGGGAAATCGGAGGGGGAGACAAACCCTGAGAGACTATGGACTCTGAGAGACAAACTGAAGGTTCTAGAGGGGAGGGGGCTGAGGGGATGGGTTAGCCTGGTGATGGGTATTAAAGAGGTCACATATCAAATGGAGCCCTGGGTGTTATACGCAAACAATGAATCATGGAACACTACATCAAAAACTGATATAATATATGGTGATTAACATAAAATAATAAAATAAAATAAAAAAACGAAAGAAGATGGACATTAGAGGAGACATTGTGTATCCTATGGAACAGCTTACAGGAGTAATCTATGCCTGCTTTGGCTGCTTTTGATAACAGCTCCTGGTGGGGAAAGTGATGCCACAATCCATGGAAATATAGACAAAAACAGGTGTTATTGCATATCCATTTTTATATGACAGGTACTTCCCTAGCTTTTGGGTTGGATTTGGTTATTAGATACAAGGCTGATTTTTGAACCCCACCTGAACAACAGTGACTTATTTTGTTGACTTACTTTATTGACTTATTTTATTGAGCCAAATTTTCTTTCAGTCAGGGTATATTTTTTTGTTTTTATTTTAATTCCAGTTAGTTAACATACAGTGTAATATTAGTTTCAGGTGTACAATTTAATGATTGAACACTTACACACAACACCCTGTGCTCATCACAAGCGCATTCCTTATTCCCCATCACCTATTTAGCCCTTCTTCCACCCACCTCCCTTCTGGGAACCATCAGTTTGTTCTCTGTAGTTGAATCTGTTTCTTAGTTTGTCTCGCCTTCTCTTTTTCTCCCTTTGATCATTTGTTTTGTTCTTTAGAGTCTACATATGAGTGAAATCATATGATATTTGTCTCTCTCTGACTGACTTATTTCACTTAACATAATGCTCTCTAGTTCCATCCATGTCACTATAAATGGCAAGATTTCATTCCTTTTATGGCTGAGTACTATTCCATTATATATATATATGTATATATATATATTTATATATACCAATTCTTCTTTATCCATTCATCAGTCAATGGACATATAGGATGTTTCCATAATTTGGTTATTATAGATAATGCTGCTATGAACATTGGGGGTTAATGTGTCCCCTTGAATTAGTATTTTTGTATTCTTTGGGTAAAAATACCTAGTAGTACAATTCCTGGATCATAGGGTAGTTTTATTTTTAACTTTTTGAGGAACCTCCATACTGTTTTTCAGAGTGGCTGCACCATTTTGCATTCCGAACAACTGGGCAAGAATGTTCTCCTTTCTCTGCATCCTCCCAGTACTTGTTGTTTCCTGTGTTGTTGATTTTAGCTATTCTGATGGTAATATCTCATTGTAGTTTTAACTTGTATTTCCCAAATGATGAGTGATGTTGAGCATCTTTTGATGTGTCCATTGGCCATCTGAATGTCTTCTTTGAAAAAAATGTCTATTCATGTCTTCTTTTTTTTTTTAAGATTTTATTTATTTATTTGAGAGAGAGAGAGAATGAGAGATAGAGAGCACGAGAGGGAAGAGGGTCAGAGGGAGAAGCAGACGCCCTGTCAAGCAGGGAGCCCGATGTGGGACTCGATCCCGGGACTCCAGGATCATGACCTGAGCCGAAGGCAGTCGCTTAACCAACTGAGCCACCCAGGCGCCCCTATTCATGTCTTCTACCCATTTTTTCAATTGGATTATTCATTTTTTGTCTGTTGAATTTTGTAAGTTCTTTACATATTTTGTATACTAACCCATCCACATCAGCACAGAAGTAAAACATTCACTATTTACAGATGACATCATTCTCTGTATAGAAAAACTGAAAGACTCCACCAAAAAAATAGCTAAAAGTTATACAAGAATTTGGTAAAGTTGCAAGATACAAAATAAATGTAGAGAAACTGTTGCATTTCTATACACCAATAATGAAGCAACAAAAAAAGAGAAATTAAGGAATCAATCTGATTTACAATTGCACAAAAACCCATAAGATACCTAGGAATAAACCTAACCAAAGAGGTAAAAACCTGTACTGTGAAAAACTATAAAACACTGAGAAAGAAATTGAAGAAGACACAAAGAAATAAAAAGACATTTCATGCTTATGGATCAGAAGAACAAATATTGTTAAAATGTCTATACTACCCAAAGCAGTCTGCACATTTAATGTTATCCCAATCAAAATACCAATAGCATTTTTCACAGAGCTAGAACAAGCAATCCTAAAATTTGTATGGAACCACAAAAGACTCTGAATAGCCAAAGCAACCTTGAAAAAGAAAAGCAAAAGTAGAGGCACACAATTCCCGACTTTAAGTTATATTACAAAGCTGTAGTGATCAAAACAGTCTGGTACTGCCGCAAAAACAGAGACAGATCAACAGAACAGAAGAGAAACCCAGAAATGAACCCAAAACTATATGGTCAATTAATCTTTGACAAAGTAGGAAAGAATATATAATGGGAAAAAAGAGAATCTCTTCAACAAATGGTGTTTAGAAAACTGGACAGCTACATGCTAAGGAATGAAATTGGACCACTTTCTTACACCATACACAAAAATAAATTCAAAATGGAGTAAAGACCTAAATGTGAGACCTGAAACCATTAAAATCCTAGAGGAGAACACAGGCAATAACCTCTTTGACATCGGCCATAGCCATTTCTTACTAGATGTGTCTCCTGAGGCAAGGGAAATAAAAGCAAAAATAAACTATTGGGACTTAATCAAAATAAATAGCTTCTGCACAGCGAAGGAAACAATCAACAAAACTAAAAGGCAGCCTCCAGAATGGGAGAATATATTTGCACATGATATATCTGATAAAGGGTTAGTATTCAAAATACATAAAGCACTTAGAAAACTCAACACCCAAAAAACTAACAATCCAATTTAAAAATGGGCAGAAGACATGAATAAACATTTTTCCAAAGAAGACGATCAGGGTATTTTAAAGACAATTTTTTTCTTTATAATAATTTTTAAATTTTTTCTTTATTGAAGTATAATTTATATATAAGAAAATTCACATTTTAAGTGTACAGATTGAAGATATTTGACAAATATAAACTCCCATGTAACCATCATTCCAATTGAGGTAGAAAATATTACTGCCTCGGTCAAAAGTTTCTTTGTGCCCTTTTGTAGTCAGTCTCCAACACCTTCCCCATCCATGCCCCAGACAACTGATATTTTTTTTCTTTTTTTAAAAAATTTTATTTATTTATTTGAGAGAGAGCAAGAGAGCAGAGAGGGAGACTGGGAGGGAGAAGCAGACTCTCTGATGAACAGAGAGCCCAATGTGGGGCTCCATCCCAGTACCTGAAATCATGGCCCAAGCTGAAGGCTCGATCCCAGGACCTTGAAATCATGACCTGAGCTGAAGGCAGACACTTAACTGACTGAGCGACCCAGGCTCCCCTCCTTTTTATTTTTAAAATAGGGATTTATTTCACATATTCTAGGACTCCCTGTAAATGGAATCATGTAGAATATACTCATTGGCTTTTGGCTTCTTTTGCTTATCCTAAGGTCTATGAACTTTATCCATGTTTTTGTGTGTGTCAGCATCTTTTCTTTTTTGTTATTATTATGTGAATATAATACAGATTTATGAGTTTAACAGTTTATGGGCATTTGAGTTCTTTCTGGGATTTTTTGGCTATTATAAATTATGCTGCTATGGACCTTCACATGTAATTCTTTCTGTGGATTTATTTTATTTCTTTTGGGTAAATACCCAAGAGCTTTGCTAATTGCTAGGTAATGTGATAGATGTATATTTACCTTTATGAGAAACAATAAAATTGTTTTTAAAATAGTTGTACCATTTTACAACTCCACCAAGAGTCATGGAGAATTGCAATTGCTCAACTTCTTTACCAGTGTTTGATAATAAATTGTAGCAGTTATAATAGATGTGAAGTGGTATCTCATTGTGGTTTTAATTTGCATTTACCTGATGATTAGTGTTGAGCTTCTTTTTATGCACTTATTAGTTATTCCTGTATTTGCCCATTTTATTAGGTGGTTTGCCTCTTTGTTATTGATTTGAAGGAGTTCTTTATATATACTGGCTTACAGTCCCTTGTCGGATATAGGTGTTTCAAACATTTTATCCTGGACTATGGCTTGCCTTTTCATTTTTAAATAGTTGCTTTTGAAGATTAAAAATTTTTACTTTTGACCAAGGCTAATTTATCAATTTACTTTTTAAGGTTCATATTTTTAGTCCTACCCAATAAATTTTTATGTTGACAGATACTGTTATTACTATTAAAAATAATTGGATACTTATTAAATAATTACTATTGTTATTATGTTAAGAATTTTTAAGGACTTGGGGAGTTATTTACACCTGGGTCTCAGTGGCACTGCCACTTTCTATGTGACCCTGGGAAAATGGCCTAAACTCTCTGTTTCTGTTTTCTCATACCTAAAATGGGGATAATTTTATTATCTACCTTCTAAGACTGTTGTGATGATTAAAATAGATAATATATGTAAAGTACTTGATACAGTTCTTAGAATAGCAAACACTTATTAAAAGGTTGCTTTTATTATTTTCAAATGTGTGTCTTTAGGACTTTCTTATCTTTTTAACACTCCTCTCTTTTTTCCTCACATCTTAGGCAGGCAGCCAAGAAATTTCTGTACACACATTGAATGGCTAACTCTACAAAAGGATTGTAACTAAAAATGACTCTAGCATACTTTGGCTCTTAATGAAGCAGTCAAGATGATACTTCTCTGAAAATAAGAGGATCATAGGGGCTGGTGAGCAAGACCCTGAGTGGCTATTGACCAACTCAAGAAGCAGCTACCACATTCTGAGGAGCTTCTTTGGGCCCAGAGCCTCATATAACTCATAGGAGACCATCAAGCTCCCTTTTTCAGACATGCTTTCCTATATTTGATCTTGAGTTTCATTCTATTCTAAGACATTTTCCTAATTTTTAATATCCTCTCAAATTTGGAAAGATACTACTTTCCTGACCTTGTCATAATTAACAATAGCTATTTCTTACTAATTAGCTATTACCTGCAACTCCTCATAATTCTTCTGACAAGCTGACTGGCTGACTAATTAACAAGGTTTGACCACCCTGTCAAATCAGCTGGCAAGGCTTTGGGCTTTGACACTGAGAAAATTCTTTGAAGCTTCCTTACCAATTTTACCTACTGTATGTGAATAACAAATAAAGGGTTGGTAAATATGGAAGCTTGTCTTCAGCATGTGCTTAACATATAAAGCCATTCTAAAGCTCTCTTTAATGGATTATCTGATAGGTATTAGATGCTGTCTCAACCACTTCCCCAGGGATAAATACCTACTTAGAACATTATTAGATAATTATCATAAAGAACAACTAATTTTTAAATAGATATCATTGAAAATTACTATTAACCAGACAAGTCTTCCCAAGAAGATAACCTGACTACTTTGGAGGTTGCCTTTTCTTAATATATGTGTCAATTTTACCCACACTTCTAGTAATAAAAAATAATCACACACACACACGCACACACACACACACACACACATGCACACATACTTGCAGAAGGAACAAATAGAGAAAAAAAAAGTATGAGAGGGCTCAGCGGAGAAGCATGGTGGGAAATGGAGTTTTCTGCTCAACTAAACTCTCTGGTTAGGGAAATAGTGAAGCATAGTAGAAAGAATGCTAGAGTTTCCTTTTCACCAGTTATTACCTGTATGACCTTGAATCATAACCTCTGTGATTCAGTTTCCTTATGTGGAAAATTGGGATAGAAATGCATATGTTACAGTGCCATTGATAAAATTCAAATTAAGGCATAAAACGTTGTAAAATATAAACGTTATATAATGGTAAGAGAATGTAAGAGAGCTACCCATTTATATCTTGGAACCAACCAGGAAAGGGCTTTCAATTAGGATATCTATTGTGATGAATATAGAATTGCACTGTTCAGATTTCCCTTCAACAAGGGACTTGTTGCCCCAACTACTAGAAGTGTATCAGCTGACGCCCTCCAGCTTTTAACCCATTCAGGGACTGCCTCACCTGCACAGAGCTGGCTCATGCTCTTCCCATATTTGAAAGCCAAGCATAGAAGCAGGCAGATCAATTAAGATGATATTAGTAGTTGTCCAGGTGAGAGATGAAGGAGGCTTGGCCAAGAGTTGTGGCAGTTGAGACATAAATAGGTATGTTAAAGATATGCTTTATAGTTTCAAAAGTTGGGTAAGAGGAACAATGGAGTAAAGGATATACCATAGATTCTTGGCTACTTATGTGATGAAGTTTTATTTTTAAAGCCATATTAATTTTCAAATGCCTAGTAGACCTCAGGAGATGTAAAGGAGATAAGTAAATATATGAGTTTGGAACTCAGAGGAGAAATCAGGGCAGAAAATATAGATTTAGGTGTCATCTACATAATGGCATGGGACTAAGTGATATTAGCGCCCTAGGATATGGGAACCTAGGTCTCTGTATCACTCAGGTATGGAGAAAAGTAGTTGTTGATCTCACAATTCTGCTGTTGTAGAAATACAATCACTTAATCATGACTTAAATTCAGTAACCAGACCATTTATAAAGGGGTCTCATTAAGATGAAGAGATTTTTGATTTTGCTGTTGTTTTCTTTAAGCTAATAATTATAGAGTTCCTACTATGTGCTTAATTTATAGTCATCATTATTTAATCCTTACAACAAATCTAGGTAAGAACTGCTATCATCCTGATGTTACAGATGAGAAAAGAGATTCAGAGAAGTGAAGCAACTTGGACCAAATTACACAGTTAATAAATAACGCAGGAGCTCTCATGCCACTTTAGCCTCCACATACATTGCATTATAATAAAAACAGTAATAGCAGTCACTAATGGAGTACATACTATGTCCAGGTCCAATGTTAAAACTCTTTTTCTAGCTTATCTCGTCTCATTTTCGTTAAAAAATTACTAATATTCTCATTTTAAAAATGATGAAAACTAGGCTTAGGGAAGCTTAAGTAACTTGGCCAAAATTTTACAGCTAGAGAATGGCAGATAGGGTTTCAAACACTTTGTCTGATTCCAGAGTTCATACTTTTAACCATTATGTTATATTGCCTTTCATCTCCTATGATCTTGGTTGAGTAGAGGGAAAACATTTCTTCTAGAAGGAAATATAACTATCCCCAAATGCCAAGCCAATTGAAAGTATAGCATTAAAAATAATGGGTACTTCAAAAATAAATTTTATTAGAAATAAGCTGAAGATGATTATTAAAAATTAATAAGATATTTGGAAAGTACCTGTTCAAGCACTTTCTAAAGCTATCATCTTTAAATAATGGTGAAAATATAAATGTGATTTTGCTTCTAAATCTAAATTGTTTGTGGCCCATCGCTTCTCGGTCTTTTGGCAAAGATCAAGTGTAAATTGTTTGTGGCCATGAAACAGAATGAGCATCATCAACCAACATGGAATTGAACCCATGGCATTGGGTTTTCAAGTGTTTTCAAATTTAGTGGACTTGAAGTTCTTTTATTAGCATTTTGGAAGGACCAGGAGATGTCCTAAAGGCAAATAAACTTGTTTGATTAGGTCCAAAATCCTTCAACATGACATCAACATAAAGGTATACCTACAGTTTCTCTTCTTCTGCCACTGTTTTTTAGTTCCCAAGGAATGAGTTTCTAAACATGTCATAAATATACCTAATTTCAACATGTATTTAATGAATACATGCTTTATCCACAGCACATTAATAATTGCTTTGAGGACTCCAAATTGTTTTTAAACATTTTATATGAGGCTTGTCTGAAGACCTATTAATGGACAAATTTATCTCAGAAGGTCCCTTACTAGGACAAATTTTGTTTAATGAGCCTTCAAACCTTAAGCAAAGTCATGTTCAATAGTGTGAATTTAAAGCATCATGAAAGCCCATTGGTTTTTAATCAAGTATGTCTCCTCTTAGCAGTGAGCCTTCCTTTGGAATAAGGCTCAAGTCCAAGGTAAAATGGATGCCTTTTTGCTTGTGATGCTTTCAAAAAAAAAAAAAAAAGTCTGAATGACTCAGTAAAGGATTGGTGAATTTGAATGGTTGAACATAAAGTCTAAAATTTTCCACATGACAGAGACATGCTAGTCTACAGGGTAGAGACATGTAGAATCTATATTTACTTTTTCTTTCTAAGCTGTTGCCAGTCTTTCACGACAAATACTCATTGTGGATGTTTGGCTTAAAATAACTTTAAGTGTGAATTTTGGTCTACAATTATGTCCCTAGAGAGGAGAAAGTCTTTATTCTCTGATTTTCTGAACTACTACCTCATATACATCCTGAAACACTACTGATGGGGACATTAGGTTGACCATCTGTGTAGCTTACTATGTTTACTGAGGTCAGTGCTCCAAAGAAGTATCCAAACATTCCCTCTGACTTAAATATGTGTGTATGTGGGAGAGGTGGGACCAATGACATTCCTCTGTCATTAGTACCAAGCAATTTTAAATGCTCCTAGTAAGTATTCTTTGAGAGTTCTCCAGATTGGAAAATTCCACTTGACTCATTTCACATCCTCTGCCTTTTTAATTATATCACAATTATAACAAATTTGATAATGGCCTGACAATCAAATGTTTTATAATTATTCATTTAGGATATTACATACATCTTAAATTTATATTCAGTAGTAACACAGTAAATAATGCCTATTTTTATGAGCTGAATTAAAAGTAATTAAAATAATAATAACAATAATAACAATAGAAGTGTAGAGACTGCCTAAGATTTTCAAAATACCAGTTCAGCTAAGCATCATGTCCTGTGGATAAAATGCATAGCTAAATATATAGCAGCTGTCTGATACTAGCTAGAACAGCAGGAGTGTGTTTCTCAGCAGGAATTTTTCTATCTTCTGAAATTTTCATTCTGGATATTATAAATAGGATGTGTTGTTATATTTCTGTTATCTTTCAATTATATAATCTGAGAGTATATAGGATTCATTGAGGTAATCTCTTCCAGCTTCTCTCCCATTGAAATTATCCTTTCTAGGATGGACAGATGGCCATTTAGACTTTCTCTGAATGTGTCCAGTGACAAGGAACTTGCATCTTATAAAACCAGCCTTTTCCATTGTTGAAGGGTGCTGAGTTTGAGAAAAGTCACTTTCTGTGTTGGTTATCACCCTAACCATCACTACTACTTTTACTCCCTTGAGTAATATTGAATAAGCTTAATCCTTTTCTATATGACAGTTGTTTACATTTTTAAATGCAGTTACCACTGCCCAACCACCTGTGACAGCCCCCACCCCTAGGTTCTTCTCAAAAAAACCCATAGTTTCCACATCTGTTTTTCATGTGAGTTTGTCTTAAAACCTGTCCCCTTTTGTCCAGAATTATATAGACCTGGGTTCAAACACTGACTCCCTACTATGTGAACTCTAAAATGGGGGAAATGATTACTATCAAAAAAGATTTTGTGAGAATTAACAGGTAATACATATTTAATATTTTTGGTTAAGCATTTTTCTACCTGTGTTACATATGATAACTCATTTAATTTTTATGTGTACACACACACACACACACACACACACCTAGTATAGTGTTTGATATAGTAGTAGCTTGATAAGGTTTGTTTTCTTTCCCACTCACCATTCTATTACCTTTCTTCAGAGTACTCTTCAGTTTTACAAAATTCTAAATGTGGGCCTGATACTCCAGATGTAATCTAACAAACTACAACAAAGGGCAAGTTTCTTCCAGTTCTAGGACCAAGTATCATTTGGACACTGTAGATTAGATGAATCTAAGTAAATTCTATTGTCTCTGATTACTACATGAAGATTCTTCCCTAAGTTATGGTGACTTACTCATTTACTCAGCAAACATTTATTGAACACCTGTCATAAATAAATCATGATATCATCTGTTGAGAATACAATTGATGATAAAAAACAGATATGGCCCCTGCCTTTGTGGAACTTAGAGTTCAGTTTTAAAGATAGACATTAAACAAACACAAAAATAAACTTAGAGTGACTAATAATAAGAGGTTATGAATGAAAAGATTGGGGCACATTAAGAAAAACTAATAAGAAGAATGTATTCTAAATTGGGTCAATGGGTACCTCAGGAAAGGTCTTTTCATGGAAGAAAATTCAGACTGAGACTCAAAGGGTGAGTTGGAGTTAGCCAATGAAAATATTGGGAAAGAGCATTCCAGGAAGGACTTAAAAAACGGGTTGAAGGCCCTGAAGAGGGAAAGAGCTTGGCCTGGTCAAAGACCTAAAAGGAGGCCAGTGTGGTTGGAGAAGAGTGAAGAGGAACCAGAGTAGCTCTAAATTAAGTTGGAAAGGTAGTCTGGGGCTGTATCATGCCAGGTGATTGTCCTAAACTGATCTTGCCACTGGGACTATGTGGTACAATGTTGTAGAGTCACAGTCAATGTTTGGAGAGATATCTTGAAAGGAGGCAGCTCAAAAGGATGCATCAAGGAAACCCCATCATTTGTTCTTATAACTTACCTGAGGCTTATATACAAATATGCAATCAGTCCATAAATAGTGATAAATCCTTCTCATTAATACCTCCACTTACCCATTACCTGCATCTACAACTCTCACTTCAAGTTGCCCTTTTGTGCCTAATTTTTGCCCTCCAGTCTTCCCCAGATATCCTTTCTAATCAGAGATCACCTATATACAAGAGTGGAAGGAAATGGTATTCAAGGCAATTTGCACAAGTATCAGTCATCTCTAGATATGGGGCTGGAACATATATACTGAGATGGTTGAACCTATATGCTGGCTAGCCATTTGCCAGCTCATTTCGCCAATGCCGATAACATGAAATCCCAAAGTTTGGCTCTGGAGTCACACTGACATGGCATGAATTCATAACCAAGGATAATTTCCATGGATAGCTCTGCTACTAATTTTCTGTGTGACTTTGAACAAATAAGTTAACCTCTTTGCGCTTCAGTTTTCTCATCTGAAACATAGGACTAATGATACTTACCTAGAAGGGTGGTTGTGAGAATTAAATTAAATAAGATAATGTGTGCAAAAGCACCTACCACAGTGCCGAACATGCAGTAGACAACAAATGATAACTTTATTTATGATATGAAAGAGAATAAGTCTCTTCTACATAGTCACCATTGAGTGAAACTTCACATCCAAATCATAAAAACTTGTTTATATTTTATTTATTTAGACATAGTTGTCTTATTTGAACGTTGCTAACTTCAATTTCTATAGTATTTTTATGGGACCATAGTACTAGTATCTGAAAGGAGCCTAGGAAACCATTTGCATTCTTACCTTGTGAAAATAGTGATGAAGAGTCCTAACCCTGAATCATACATAACACATGCATACATATGTATCACAAAATATTAATTGATTGTTCCCTTTGTGCCAAGCTCTGTGCTAGGTCCTGGAGATATTAAAGATTAATAAACATGATCTGTATCTTCAAGAAGTTCATAGTCAAGGGGCACCTGGCTGGCTCAGTCATTTAAGCGTCTGATTCTTGATTTTGCTCAGGTCATGATCTCAGGGTTGTTAGACGGAGCCCCAGGTTGGGCTCCATGCTTGGTGGAGAGTTGGCTTAAGATTCTCTCTTGCCCTCTCCCTCTCCCCCTCCCCCTGCTTGTGTTCTCTCTCTCTCAAATAAATAAATACATCTTTAAAAAAAGTAGTTCATAGTCAAATGGGTATGACAGATCTGTGTGGAACTCTATTACAAGGCATGATCAAAAAAGTGCTAAATATATTCTGTGGGAGCACAGAGGAAGGAGCAATGAATTCTGCCTGTGGCTATGACCACAATGACTACACCTCTTATTATGTGTATTTAATGCTGACATCTCCAGACTCACTTGTTAACAACAACCAAAAAATTGCATTTCATCTTGTAACTACTGAAGACATTATGATTTGGAGCGTATTTTCCTCAAATCAATCGACAAACCTTTCCTAACTGTCCACCATGTGCTAGGGGTTTTGGGGGGTAGAGGAGAAGCAGATTATTCAGAGAAGCAGATTATTGCCCTCAAGTGCCTACAGGCTGGACAATTGAGAGTTTAAAGTCTCCTGATATAGCGATTAGAGAGCAATAAACTACTATTCACTATGGAGCTGCCTCTGAGTACATCCAGAAAAGAGAGCTCAGGGTGAGTTGGAATAGTTAAAAAAAAAAAAACAAAAAAAACCCCAGAAATCATTGTCCTTGCAGATTCAAGCATCACTTCAGACTTCTAAAAACTACCTCTAGATGTTGAGAGAGCCATTCAGATATTGTCCACTGCATCATAACTCAAAAAAGAAAAATAAGTTCTGCGTGTCAGAATGTCTCCCAATGCTTGTTAATCTGAATTTATAGCACATTGCTTTAGGAGTGCTTTCTTTAAATTCTGTTAAAAACCTTAGCTGGAATATTCTCTGCTGGTCTAAAGACAGGTAGGTTAAGCATGTATTAGTGGAGATATTAGATAGACTTACAGGCTCTCAAAGCTATTACACATTTCAGAATAGGAGCACCCTGACATAAGAAAAAAGCAGGGATGCAATGAAATGCTTTCAAACCCTGCTTTTTTGTGTCAGATGAGACTTTGAAAAGGGTGTTTTGAATTTTTGAGGTGCACACACACCCTTTTGTCAGTGAATTGCCACAAGAAGTTGTGTTTAGAAAGAAGCTGACAGGGAGTGAGAAATGAGGAGAGCTGCCGAAAGGCATTAATGAGTTGGAAGAAGGTCAACAACCCATTTCGAGCTCATTAAATCTATTATCTGAGTTCAGAGTGGTCCCAGGTGGAACTTGTGCTGACATACCCAGAACTCCCTCTCCAGCCCAGAGCAATGGAAAAAAGAGGAAAGTAAATGTGATGGTGGTTTTCAGGCTACCCTTTACTTCTAAGTATGATGAATGGAAATTTCAGACTTCTCGGTTTTAGAGGAAGATTTAAAATATAAACATGGTCAGTGACCACTGTGTTTGAGAGGTGAAAATTTTTATTGGGTGTTTAAATAAATATACAAAAAATTGAAAAGTTCCTCACACTAGTCATTTAAAATACATTGAGATATTATTCTCTACCTGTCCTTAAAATCACTCCTGTCTTCTAAGCCTAGCAGTTCCCAAATTTCAGTGTGCATCAGAAACACTTGGAGAAATTGTATAGAATGCAGACTGCTCCCCCTTTCACTAAAGATTCTCACTCAGTAAGTCTGAGGTTTGGCCCAGGAATCTGCAGTACTAATGACAAGAAAACAAAATAATAATAAGAGGGAAACAGCTTTTCAATTCATCTCAGAAACTGTCTTTCTTGTTATCTATTATTGTTTTTAACCAAATTGAATTGAAGGACAAGCCTGTTCTGTACTTTAAAAGGATTTCTTTTTTTAGTGAGCCCTCACATAGCCTTTTAGAAAATCTTAATTTTCTAAGTTAAGACTGCACTTTGGATTAGACTTGACATTTATTACTTTATTTAAATAAATTTTACAAACTTGTTATATCATCAATAATAACTTATGTTTAAACATCATCTTCTAGCATACTCCTTTAAAGATTATAATTTTTTTTCCAATTCAGAACAAGCATTATCCATTTTACACTTATAACTCTAGTTTACAAGTAAATTCCATAGAAGCTAAGTGACTGCCCTAATATCACACAGTAACCACTGTCAGAAAGAAGGGCAGGATCTTTATTTTCTGAAACCCAATGCAGTATTCTGTCAGGAAATGTTGCTTTAAGCTAGAAAATAAATATGTAAATGAAGTCTAGGAATTGACATTTGAGCCACAAATACTGAAATGTTTCCCAGCCCTACCTGGCCAACACTTACCCCATCATTCCTTACCCCAATGACATCCCATCTGCCTTCAACCTCAAGTTCACTTTCTATTCTTTAAGAAATGATTTTGTTACGTAAAACCCTGGGAAAGTTAGAAAGTTGTTCTCTTGATGACAAGAAGTTGTGCTAATCACCATTTGAAATCAGATCTATCCCTGAGCCCCAATGAAAACAGTTTTATCACATCATTTTTTGGCTTGGGTGTGAATAGGCTCAAAGGTGTGTTGCTGAGCATGTGTCCCAGAATCCCATTCAATAATTAAGGAAGCTAGTTTGCTTCACAAAGTCAGCTCTCCTCAGCCATTTTACATATAGCAGGTTCAGGAATGGCACCTAAGTTCTGAAATCCTTGCCTACAGTATCTCTGTGAAAGTTTACTTTTTCTGTTCAGGCAAGACTGTGTCAACAGAATCCTTTATTTGCTGGAGCTTGTGTATCTGTGGATGGATGGGGGTGGGGTGGGAGGAGGAGGAACATGTTCCTGGTACTGACTGTGCCTTTTGCACCTTTTGCAAATAGGCTTGCAGGCTGTCCTTGGGGAGCTACTTTGATGCTTCGGTGCATTGGTTTTACTGCCCATTTCAAAAATGAAAAGACCCAGCTTGCTTACTGTAGTTCAACAAAGAGATTAGTCCACCAAGCATGAGGAAATCACCACTTTCCAATAACTATATCTGAAGGGTCTGAATTATTAGCCAAAACCTTCCTAACTTTTAAACTCTGTTATCTGTTGTATATGTTGTCTAGATAACCAAGGGGTAAAGTATTTTTATATTCTTGGCATGACTATTGTTAAAAAATAATTTTACCAAAATATGTAAAATCATGACTTTCATCCTGATAAAATGAACAAATGCTAAAGACTTTAACTCATTAATGAGGAAACAGTTGAGATGTTACACATGGATTCAAGAAAAAAAAAGAGAGCCATTTTATTTAAAGATTTTATTTATTTATTTGAGAGAGAGAGAATGAGAGATAGAGAGCATGAGAGGGAAGAGGGTCAGAGGGAGAAGCAGACTCCCTGCTGAGCAGGGAGCCCAATGTGGGACTCGATCCTAGGACTTCAGGATCATGACCTGAGCTGAAGGCAGTCGCTTAACCAACTGAGCCACCCAAGCGCCCAAGAGAGCCGTATTTATAGATCAGGAATATTGAAATGGATGTACAAATGGAGGCAAATTGATTTTTTTAAAAGAGTGTGGAGGGGCAGCATTGAACATTCGGTGGATAGAATTTACGTGTCTAGGGATAAGAATTATTTTGCATTGCCATCAGTTTTCTATAGTTCACAGAGTTCTACAATTGCTCAAAGACAGAGAAAGACTAGTATCAGATATTGTGGAAGGGTATGATCAAAATGATGCATAGTTTTTCCATTCAAAGATAATTTTCTTCCCTGCATTGTGTTGTGGGAAATGGCCCAGGCCTTGGCAAGACTAACCAGTGGGCTAAAAGCCATAGTCTCCCTGCTGCCAGGTCTCCTTGATTCTGAACTGGCCAACTTACAAGAACATTTCTTGAACTTTGTTTTAGGATGCTTCAGCCTGCTGCTTGATTCTTACTTTTTTTTTAATCTCTTTTACTTTAAAATGGTACAATTTGTTCATATGACAGTTGCATTGACATGGCTAGGAAAGAGAAGATGAGATTGGCCACTTCACGGAAAAAGCCAGGAGTTAAAAGCCACATTTCCCCATTCAGGTTCCACTCCAGATTTCCTTTCCCTAAAGAAAGAGAATACTCCAAAGTGCTACTCTTTCCTGCCCCATAAAGCCCAGCTTGCCACAGCAGTTTGCTTTTGACTTGGTAAACTTACTTTCAGTCTTCTATTTGACAGACTTTCTCTTTTTTATTTCTGTATATTTCATTCACTGAGAGTATATGCAAGAAGGTCTGATACATACACCATGTATGTATACCCTTTAGGAATTAAATCTCCAAGTTTACCCCTAAATTATGTTATCATCCCTTTGATTATTCATGATAAAGAAGAGAAACAGAGGCATGGCTAATCCAAAATGCTAGGTAATGCTCAAATCATGTGATATGGCTTTGGAGTATTTTTTGCACAGATGTTTGAAATCTGATGTGCTTTATGGAAGAAGGCATTATATAGAAAATGTACTGGAAAGAAATCCTTAAAAACTCAAAGCATGGTTCCACCTCAAGATGTGTGACCAAGTTGAATTCAGTTTATCTCCCAGCCTCAGTTTCCAAATTTATAAAATGAGTTTGAACAAAGTGATCTCTAAAGCCCCTTTTAGTTCTGACAGTTTCAGGATAATATAGGGCTTGTCTTTAAGCCAACAGTAAAACAAAAACAAAAACAGGTAATCTAAACTCTAACTCAAGGGGATGGTGGGAACTATCCAATTTCCTCTCTTAACCCTTTGTTTAAACTCTTCCCTGAGACTCTCCTGTTGAGAGTGGCCTTCTCTCACTTTCAAATATTCACTCTCACCTTCACTAAGTAATAAGCATGACCATCATTTATTATTTACTAGTGTAGCTACCCTGCCAAACACTCTATATGAATTATCTCAATTGTCACAATACCACAATGAGGTAAATACCATTATTAGTTCTGTTTTATAGATGTAGAATTGAGACTCCAATATAGTAACCAACTTACTCAAGGCCCCATAGCCAGTATGCATCAGTACTGAGATGAAAGCTAAGTCTGGCTTCAAATTCAGAGTTCTTTTTTACTAAACTGTGCTGGTCTTCCGTCTACTATCAAACAAATTGTATGTAAGAACTGTGAAAAGCACTATGGAGAACAACATTGTACAAGACTCAACAACTGCCCTTAAAGGTTTTAACTAAAATGGAAAATTTAGTATTCATTTGTGTTTTAGGGGGAAAAAAAAGAAAGAAAACTATCTGTAAGGTAAGCATTAAGTGACTTAAGTGTCAATAAATTGAAAAGTGAAAACCTAGAAGAATAAATTGCCTAAGAAAGGAAAACAAATATTTAATACTACATTTCTTATGCTGTCAAAGATCCCAGCTCTACCATTCAATGCTGTGTGATATGGGCAAATCCTGTTTCCTCTCTGCGTCTTGATATCCTCTTTCTTTCTTTCTTTCTTCTTTCTTTCTTTCTTTCTTTCTTTTTCTTTCTTTCTTTCTTCCTTTCCTTCTTTCTTTCTTTCTTTCTTTCTTTCTTTCTTTCTTTCTTTCTTTCTTTCTTTCTTT
>NW_027397157.1:540715-665251 GCF_003265705.2 Callorhinus ursinus | reverse complement strand
TTTCTTTCTTTCTTTCTTTCTTTCTTTCTTTCTTTCTTTCTTTCTTTTTCAGAGAGAGAGAGGATAAGGGAATTGTGGGGGGAGGGGCAGAGGGAGAGGGAGAGGGAGAGAGAGAATCTCAAGAAAGCTCCACACCCAGCCTAGATCCTGATGTGGAGCTTGATCTCACCACCCTGAGGTCATGACCTGAGCCGAAATCAACTGTCGATGCTTAACCGACTGAGCCCCCCAGGTGCCCCCCCTCACTTCTTAAGTGATGAGGATAACTGAATGGTCTCTAGTTCTCTCTGGCTGAGATTCTGTGATTATATGATAATATGGGACTCTTGCTTACATCATCTGGAATGGAAGAATGGAGACCGAAGAGGATTTTATGTAGGGATCTGATCCAGTTATGGGGTAAGAATTCTTTAAAGGAAATGTGTAACTCCAGAAAAGCAGCCCAGAGAACTTGAATAGCCCTTTTTGTACAAAAATCTAATTGTGATATGGTGAAATGTATGGTCCAGCAAAACAGTTAAAACTGAATAGACCTAATTGCTGAGAATTCAGATAAGGCATATTCAACAGCCATGAGCACCACAACTATCCATCATCCCATCTGATTCTTCTTCACAGCAAATGGAGAGGGATGGTGAGGACATGCTGCCCTGACACAGTCTCTAATTTTCTTAGAAAAGAGCCCCTCCTTTCTCCAGCATCCAGAATCCAATTTCAGGAATGAATAAACAAACAAACCCAGACCTGCTTCTCCAGGGGCTTATTGACTAGAAACTTAGCCTCCTTAGTAAGCCTCCTTAGTAAGAGGCAAGATGGTCCAGCACTATTCAAGCCTCATGTCTTATGCAATGAGAAGGCAAGATTCATTCTCAATGCAAGGTTAGGGATGTCTAAGGCCTTGACATTGTAATAGGCAGATGAAGTGATTCAAGCATGCCAAAGGTCCCTGTCCTTCGTCCTTCCTTCAGCTGCCTTCAGCACAAAATCACAGCTAATCCACCTGTGGATCTTGGCTTTTGACTTAAGGAATACAACACCTTTAAAGTTGGTGTGGATATTAATTAAAGAGGGGAGGCAGCCTAAAGTTTGGGCCCCAATGTGGTCTTCCCTCTTCCTAACTAATCCCCCCTCACCTCACCATCTTTTGTATCTTATTTTTTTCAGTCCCACACAATCTTTCCTCTGTCTTCTCATACTTTCCCTGGTCCTGTTTCTTTTTTTTTTTTCTGCTTGTGCCTTAAGCCTGGCTGAACTTACTATGGCTTAAGTTTGCTGACAGCCACACTGAACTAAAGAAGTCACTGCCCTCTGACCTTCAAGATGTTCAGGTGTGGTCTTCATAAACTCCCTGATATTAAAGGCCCTGCCATATACTTTTGCATTTTCTACCACATCTAGGGCTGGATGCTGAGCAAATGGTCAATAAATTCTTTTTATTTAAATGTAATGAGTGAATCATTCTTCTAGGTTTCCATATGTTTCTGGGAATAAGACATTTTGGCTTTCAATATCTGACAGAATTTGACATTGACACGAGAACTCAGAATTTGGCCTGCTTGAGAGACCATAGATTTTTAATATTCCTATTCTATCAGTATTGAATAAGACTTGTTAACAACCTCAAGAGAAAAGTCAAAGTTGTCATTTTTTATTGAAGGTAGTAGAGTAGAGAGTTGGAACAACTTTTTCATAACAATTCTTGGCAACAGTCATTCTTCTGTTTCACTCCCAAACAGACATCTCACTTTTAGGAAATAATTCCAAATTTTTTAAAGATTTTATTTATTTATTTGATAGAGAGAGAGAGACAGCCAGAGAGGGAACACAAGCAGGGGGAGTAGAAGAGGGAGAAGCAGGCTTCCCACTGAGCAGGGAGCCTGATGCGGGACTCTATCCCAGGATCTTGAGACCATGACCTGAGCTGAAGGCAGACGCTTAATGACTGAGCCACCCAAGTACCCCGAAATAATTCCAAATTTTAAGCAAGACGTTAGCTCAGCTTTGTTTCTGCCGAATAGAACAGTTTTAATACTTGAGTTCTAATAGGCTGTGGGCTCTTCCACCTTTCCATTATAATGTGCCTTCACCGAGGTCATATAATCTAACTTGTGTAAAACTTGTCATTATTGAGGACGTGATTCCAAACATAACAAATCCAAATGGTTAACTTTCTCCGTTGGGAAAGCCATGGTCCCAGACAGATGTAATCACACATGCCGGTTCTCACTGAGAGGAGTTTCAACCACACCCGGTTGTGCAATTTTTACACAAAACCAAGTTTCTCTTCCTCGCTGCCTTGAGGAAGGGAATTTGGCACAGAAACTTTCTCTTAGTGCTCAAGTGTGATGGTGTACCATCAACACATTCATTCATTTCATTCTCTTCCCAGTCAGAGAATCTTCTCTCACCTCTGAGAGAAAAGAGAAATATGGGCTACAGACAAAATATGAAGATAGATCAAGTGGATTGAACCTTGCAATGCTGCTTCTTTACTGCCATTTTTGCTATTTAATTCTTTGCTACAGTTTTTTTTTTCTGTCAGATAAGCATTCAGTCCAAGAGATCTTGTAGATAAAGGGGGCAACCAAGAACCAAGTCAGCTAGGTCTTTATGCAGCATGTTATGGAACTAAGAGCGAATGAACACCTTCATAAATCTATAAGTCCTTACTGAAGATGTTTGTTGATAATTATCTTTTGCTTTAGTTTTACCCCAGGAAGATGTGATAAATCCAGAGTGACCCCCTTGTTATCAACTCTTGAGCTTATATTAGTTTCCCCTTTGTTTATTGATCTTCAGAGACTATGAACACAGGAGCAACTGCTGACCTTGAGTCTTGAAATTCCCAAACAAAAGGGAAAAATTTTGTTATTGAGCCTTATACCAATTTGACAGCAAGTTTGCTTAATGGGGCATTATATGCAGGCAGAGCAGGTGACCTACGTGATATGAACTCAAAAGCTCTAGGAAATCTTCTTTATTCCCTCAGAATTTCTGCCACCACTTTCACTTATTGACTAATGTGTATTATTCATTCATTCATTCATTCATTAGAGAGAGAGAGAGCATGCATGCAAGCGGGAGAAGGTGGCAGATTGAGGGGGAGAGAGAGAATCTTAAACAGGCTTCATGCCCAGTGTGGAGCTGACATGGGGCTCAATCTCACGAATCAGAGGTCATGATCTGAGTCGAAATCAAGAGTTGGATGCTTAACTAACTGAGCCACCCAGGCACCCCTTGACTAATGTTTAAAATCTAACCATCAAATTGACATCCTTTAGACTTAAAGTTTTGATTTCTGTTTAAAATATAATATATAGATACATACACACACCCACAAACTCCCTAAGCTGTTTTTGGAGATTTATGTCTGAGTGTGAATGAGAGATGGATATTTGGTTTTGCATTTAAATCTAGGGAGAAAACATTTGGTGTCCAGCATCTGTAGAGGGCCCTAAAGGGTTTACCTACAAAGACCAGGGGGAAAGTACATGGACATATATCGAATGCATTTGTTTCATGATTTTGCCTAAATTTGACTCTAATAATACTCCCAATAGGGATAGTTTTTACTTTCTTTTCCTTTATCTTTTAGGGTTCTGTGTGATAGCTCAGGAAAAAGATTACAGAGCTAAACTGAGCTCTTTTTAGGATTGAGAATGCATTTTTGAATTTTCTCATATACTTTTCAGTGCTCAAGGGTATATATACCAAAGTAAATCAATAAATAATATTGGCCAGCTTTCCTTGTTTGAAAAGAGAGTATAAATGATAGTGTCTGAAAGGAGTACAGGAAGGAAAGATAGACTTTCCCTTCCTTATAATCAGGCCTACAATTTCTCCCATTAACTCCAAGGCTAATCCCTGTACCCACTTACTCCCAGTCAACACAATCCCTAAGCAAACAATTTGCTGTGAGAGATGAAGGAAAGGAAAGCCAGAATCTATTCAAAGATAGAAGGAAAATATTAAAAAGAAATGTCGTATATTCTTACACTAATCACTACTGCTTCCTTTGGAACTGAACAAAAGAGGAGGGGACAAAGAAAAATGCCAAAGGAGACCAGCAGAAAATAGGATTCAATTTACTTAAATTCAGCAAAAACATATCGAGCCCTTACATAGTTAGGAAAGGAAGACATGGTTCTTGTTCTCATATTCTAATATTGGAAGGGGTTAATGACAAGTATCAGCTATGTACATAAATAGTCCAGGGGCACCTGGGTGGCTCAGTCGTTAAGTGTCTGCCTTCAGCTCAGGTCATGATTCCAGGGTTCTGGGATGGAGCCCTGCATCAGGCTCCCTGCTCAGCGGAGAGCCTGCTTCTCCCTCTCCCGCTCCCCGTGCTTCTGATCCCTCTCTAGCTGTGTCTCTCTCTGTCAAATAAATAAATAAAATCTTTAAAAAAATAGTCCAAACAAAAGTCAGAATTAGAAAAGATCAGTAAAAGAGGTAGAACTCAAATGCTCTTGATTTCTAAATGAAGATATGATACTAGTAGTAATAACAGCAGCAGCAGTAGTAGTAGTGGCAATAGCAACAACAATAATAACTACTAGTGTCTATTGAGGTCATTATATATGAAATGCTGTGCAGAGCACTTTTGTAAGATTTTTTTTCTCATTTAATTTAATCCTCAAACCAACTTAATCAGTTAGGGACCATAATTATTACCATGTTCTGAATGAATAAATTGAACCTAAGATATTGAGTAACTTTCCCATGGTCATATGGCTAAAATGTAGTAGAACGAGAATTATTATTTCAGAACCCATGTTGATAGGAAGCATTTCACAGAACGGATAATATTTAAGATAGTCTTTGAGGAATGGGTTAGATTTTAATAAATAAGCAATACAAGCAAAACTGTAGAGACTGTAAAGTGTGTGTGGCATGTTTAGAGGGTTGCAAATGGTACAGTTTAGCTGCAGTAAAGCCAAATCTATGGTGCTAGTGGCAGAAGGAGCCAAATCAGGAGGAGAGCCAGTTTAGAAAGGAAGATGAGTATGGCTGTGGACTTGCAATAACCTCATTCCTGATTCAAGACCCATGTTTTCATCTTTATAGAGGGAGAGATTGGTAAAGAAAAAAGAATAGGTCAAGAACAGAAACTTAGGACACAGTCATACTGATGGGGTAGGAAGAGGAAGAGCTATCAGCAATGTGGATGGAAACAAAAGTAGTTAGATTGGTAAGAGGAAAACCAGAGGTTTTCAGTGTGGTAGATGCCATGGAAGATCAGGATGCCAAAAGATGGCTTTTAGTTCCTAGTGTCAAATGCTATCAGAATTGAAGAGAATCAGGACTTATAGTAGGTTAAACTGTTATTACTTCCTGATCACTTTCTGTGCTCCAGAAACTATGTTCATGCACTTTACAAGAATTGTCCCACTTGATCCTCAAAACCACTGTAAGGTAGGGGCTGTTATTTTCCCCCATTTTAAAAATAAGGAAACTGAAATTTGGAAAGGTAAGAAACTTGATCAAGGCCTCATAGCCAGTTAAGAGTCACAGCCTGGACTTAAACCCAAGACTGTTTAACTCTGAAGCCTATGTTCTTAATCTCTAAGTTCTGCCACTGAATTTATAGTCCCCGTTGAGAGAGAGGTTTCAGCAGAGTAATAAGGATAGGAGTCAAATAACAAAGATTGGGAAGGAGGGGACAGATGTGAGAATGATTGTGGAATGAGTGGGTGGTAAGATAGTGGAGGTTATAGGTATCACAACTTATTCTGTCTACAGTTTAGAAGGGTCAGAAAAGGAAGGTAAACAGTAGGGGAGAGTAGCTTGAGATGACAGAAGAGTCAAGGGAAGTTTCTCTTAGGATAGGGGAGGACAGAACCTATTGTTGATTGAAGAGTAATAGCCAAAAGAGAGGGAGGGATGGGGCATGATTTATAGAAAAGGAATATGGCAGAGAAAGGAAGGGTAAGATTAATAGGGGAAAGGTACAATTTAGAAAGAAGAGATGTGTATTAGTTTGATCCTATCAAAATGCGACTTCCTCGTGTCTGATTCAGTTAACACCTTACTTGGCTAAGTATAATTAATTATAACGGGTATATTTTATATAAACTCTTATTCATATAAATATAATAAAATATGAAATTAATATGAAATATTAAGTAAAATTTATTAGGAATTATAAGAAATGAATAAATTGGAGGTGTCAAGGTATTAGATAATAACATAGTATGTTAACTCTGTGATAGTTGAATTTTCATAGAAATGTTGGAAACAAAGAATAAATTTACACTGCTCCAGGTGACCCTCAGATACAGACCTTGTTAGAGTGAATCTGGCATTTATTCAGCAAACATTGACTGAAAATCTGTTATGTGCCAGACTTTATGGTAGGCATAGAAGATACAGAGATAAAAGACAAGAGTTTGCATCTCCAAATATCTTACAGCCTTAGGAGGAGGCAGAGAAATCACCATAGTATAGTGTAGCATGATGAATGCTGTGATAGAGGTAAAAACCATGAAACACTGGAGCCCTGGATAAGGAGACAGGGGTGGGGTGCAGGGAATGCTTCCCAAAGAGATGATATTTGAGATGAGTTTTGACCTTGTACTGTTGCTTTTATAGAACCCTGCACAAGGGGCCAGGCATTCCCCTATGAGATCACATTACAGGCAACAGCTGCAACTCACCACTCTGGCTTCATCTTCAGTGTCTGACATCAAGGTCACTGAGCTGAAAGTTTAAGGGGGATGGTATGTAAAATGGCTCTAAATCTAACTCTGGGCTATTGGGTAGTAGAAGATGAAGGCTAAATGTTCCAAATTATAAACTAAATAGCTAGCTTTCCTTTTTCCAGGGTTGGGATGGTGAGAAAACAGAAAGGGTAAGTGGAGAGGGGCTAGAAGAAGGAAGGAAGGAACAGCTACCTTGTTATTAGATCTTTCTGCCTACTGGGAAGAAAGTCTTGTCTCTGCATATATATCACTTGTTTTGTTTCAGGCTTCATTCTTGCACATTTTTCCATACGAAAAGGAAAGTGCATATATCTCACAGCAGTGCAGAGACACTTAGAAATAAAAAACAACTGCAACCAAGCTCTGTTTCTCTTTCCCTTGAAGGGAGAGACTGATTGTAGGTCAGTTTCTATTTTATCTGAACCACTTGGCCCATCTGAAAAAGTCACTCTAGGAAATTGAAAGCTAAATTTAAATTTTATAAAGAGGGAATTCTAAAATGACTCCCTCAATCTGATCAGACACACTTCATTGCATCCCTCTGTCCTTGCATGATACTGAGCGTCTCAAGAAACTCTGAATGCCAATTGTCTGTTCTTAGTATTAAATTATTTGGCATTGTCCCCATATCCATTCATTTGCACACTCAGACATACAATAGAAAAGACTCAGGTTGAATAGTTTGCCTTTTAATTTTGTCTATCATTTTTTCCTTGCAATTGGAAATAACCATAAATTGAAGCAGGAAAGACTATGGTTAGACATAAGGAAGAACATCAGGTAAATAAAATACTGGGTTTGGCAGTGCTTAGAAGGCATTATGGACTTTGTACTCCTGAAGATTTTTGAAAGATTCTTGGTTTTGTTTTGTTTTGTTTATTTATTTGGTGTTGTTTTCCTTGCTGCTTGGGCAAAGAAGTTTTTAATAAAAGAAAACACACTTACTAAGGACAATTTGAAAGAGAAAAGAGACAGCCATACATTCTGGCTTGCCATTCTGAAGAAGGGAAAGAGCAACCTTTCACCCTGAAAATTCTACTCTATGATCCTCACGTTACCTACAGATTCATTAGCCCTATAATACTGAGAGTTTTCTAATATATCTGGGAAGATTTCCTGCTTCAGAAGCTCCTTTATTGGTATGGAAGAAGCATAATTCTAATCAATACAAAAGCATTTGAAATGAACCACTATTTCAAATATGACTCTTAAAGGGAAAAGAAAAAGAGAGGAATATAGTTTTAAATAATTAAAACTGTTGGGGGAAATCGAATTGCAATTGAATTAAATCTTTTTAAAAATGAAATATTTCAGTTTTGGTAGCAAAGATTTTATACACCATGGGCACCATGTATGGTGCCAGATAGACTTTCTTCTGAAAAGAGCAGAGCTTTTTTATTCATATACTGGGATTCCCTGATCTGACTCAGGCTTTTATGTTGGCGTGGCTTTTATTTTTTCTCTAACTCTTTTTCCAGAATCATCCCGGAGTGATGCCTCATGAAAAAGTAGTAGAGAAGAAAATTACATTAATGATCAAATAAGTATTTCATTTCTAAATATGAATTAGCACATAGAATGTTTAACAATTCAGCCATAGAGTGAATCCAAGTAGATATATAAGTTCTGTTTGAGGAGGTTTATTTTTCTTTTCTTATAAGTTTCCCCAGTTAGCATTAAGTCCTATACAGTTTAGTATTCCATACAGTATCCAGTACAGATTTTGTCAGATTTGTGCTTAGGAGAAAAACCAGTAATTATTTCAAATTTTAAATCATTCTGGATATCTCCATGTTATATCAGTTTATAATTTCAAAACACATTTTCAAAATTGATCTTATATCATGATTATAACCATTTTATTCTCACATAAGAGCCATCAGGATCTTGCTGCATTGCATGGGACACAACTTACCGTAACTCTTCACTGGGCATTTTACATACATAGCCGTGTTAATTTCTCGCTCTTGTGAAATCTAGCATGAGGAAGATGTGAGCATTTGTGCAGCACTCAGAGTGCCACCATTAAGAAGATATTGAAAATAGAAACTTTAAAAGGGTAACAGAAGATCTAGAACATACCTGGAAGCAGAGGAGTTCTGTGCTTAGAATGAAAGATAATAACTTATAGAAATGAAGAGCCTTGTGATGAGCACTGGATGTTATATATAACTAATGAATCATTGAGCACTACATCAAAAACTAATGACGTACTATACAGTGGCTAACTGAACATGATAATAAAAGAAAAAGAAATGAAGAGCCTTAAAAAAGGGTGAACCCTTGTAGAAACCAGAATTAATTTCCCCCATACAAGTGTTTTTAATTTTACAATTTACTTTCATACCAATAATCATCATTGCTCATCTTTATTGTAGAATAGCCATCCAGTCCCAGTTCCATTTTTTTAAAATTTTTTATTATGTTGTGTTAATCACCATTTTTCTAACTAAAATATCCTTTAATAGATTTTATAAGTATTCATCTAATTCCCTCACTTCTCCCTCTGTCCCCAAAAAAAGGGGAAAAAATAAAGATAGAAGAAAAGGGAAAAACCGCCCCCACAAACTCACACAGAAAAGCCATGAGTTTAAAAGATCCATGATTCGAAGCCTATTGGTAGAAGTGACAGGCATACTATTTTCCATGGTCCACTGTGGAGTCACTGGTTTCTTTTTACAGCCACTCAAGTCATGTCCAACTTCAAGCCTGCCCTTTACCATCACTTATGTCTGCTGAAGCTCCAAAGAGAATCTTTGAAAAGCCACAACCATATCTATCTATCCATATCTATCATGTTTTATATCTTACTGAAGACTATATAAATTACTTATGTTTTATGAAATATATAGGAGGAGCTTTTAGTAGTTGTTACTGTTGATATAATTCATTCAGGTTTATGTTGGGGATTTGAATTAAGGCCAAGAACTCACTTGAAAAAATAAATTTGCTACCATCTGTCACTATCATAGCTACACTTGTGGTGAGCATCACATAATGTAAAGAGTTGTTGAATCACTATGTTGTATACCTAAAACTAATGTGACATCATGTGTCAACTATCCTTAAATTAAACAAAATTTTGAAATTAAAAAAATTTTTAAAAAGAATTTGCAGAAAACTTTTAGTGGCCTAGCTGATCAGGAATGGCTAGTACCAACATTGACCAGTCACAGACTTACAATATGATACCTCCCCGCAGTGTCCCCCTCTCCCTTCCCCCACCATATGAGCCATGACAGGAATCTTCTTGCTATTTCAATCATTTTCTCTTGTGCAGTAACTACAAATAATGCTGCAATAGACTCAAAATACCCACATCCTTGAGACCCAGTTACGAGAGGATCATATAGGCCAGATTTTTGTGTTTGGAGATTAAACTGCTGAGAGTGTTTGCTTTCATTGTGCACAGATGTCTGGGGCAGACTAACAAGCTATTTGCCTAAAAGCCCTAAACCATTTCAGAAGTTTTCTTAAAAAAGTAATGTAAGGATTGGCCATTAAGGTACACAAAGCCTTTTCAGTAAAAGATATTAAGACAGCCAAACGGGTTTGGCCATTTGTGTTTTTCCCCTCCCTTAAACCCAGGCTCTTGGGCTTCCCAACTAATCTGTTAATGGCTGGAACTGATTGACAGGTGCAACAATGCCCGTGTAAGCACTGTGGGAGTCCTAATTGGGTAGTTCTTTATAAAGGGAATTGATGGCTGAGTAAATACAATATTGAAAATAGAAGGAAAATTGATGAAAATTAAGCAAAGTGGCTAGATTTAGGTTCAAAATACTTAAGATCGGAGAAGTCTAGGCTAGCATCTCAAGTTCTGCAATTTAGTCAGCCTATAAGCATATGAGGCCATTGGGAAATAGATTTCTTTGAGTAGATAGGTTTACCCACATATATCCTTAATTTGCACTTGAAAGTTTGTTTTGGTGGTTATAGAGTATGATATCCAACAATTTATTTTAAAACAAATTTCTTGAGTTCATTCACTCATTCATCAAACATTTACTGAGGATATAATCTATACCAGGCATTCTACTAGTTAGGGAATACAGAGACAATTAAGATACAATCTTTGTCTGAGAAGCTCACAATCTAGTAGAGAGGCCAGAAAAATAGCTAGAAAATCTTGACACTATGACAAAGACTATGGCAGAGCTAAGCATAAAATTCTGTGAGAACACGGTGGAAGCATACCTCACCTATTGGAGACATAGGCAAAGGGGCCAAAGATGCAGACTTTCCTGAGGCGGTGATGTCTGAGCTAAGTCCTGCAGGGTGAGAAGTTAGCTAGTTCAAAATGGGTGATGGATGGAGGAGTTTGAATATTCAAAGGCACATGGTTATGAATTAGCATTGCAAGTTCAGTAAAAGATAAATAATTTGATATAAGTTAGAATAAAAGGAACATATAGAAAAGTGATGGATGACAAGAGTAGATAGGTAGATTACAAACCATGCCTTATTAGCTATGTAATGGAGTTTGGGGTTTATTTGGTAGGTAACTGGAAGCCAATGGTGGTGTGCGAAGGTGTCACATCATTAGAAATCTTAGATTACTCTCAGCATTATGGAGGATCTGACAACATTATCATGGGAGAAGACTGGATACAGGCAGATTGATTTAGGAGGCAGTTGCACTAATCCAGACAGTAAGCAAGGTGAACTTGAATGAAGGCAATGACAGAGAGAATGGAGAGGGGTAACAAATATTTGATTTGCTTAAAAATATAACCTTGGATCTATAGGTTTGGTGGTGGTTGAAAGAAAGATGGCATGATGAAGAAAAAGAAAGATTCTAGAAGGAATTCTATATTTCTGACTTGGATGACAAAGTAATTAGAAGGTGGTCCCATCAACCAAGATGGAGAATACAGAATATTTATGGATGCTAGTGACATCTTCTATTGTGATAATGTTTGGGTTTTGAGGTGCTTGGTGGGACACACAGATGTAGATATCCAGTATGTAATTGAATACATGGGTATGGAGCTCAGGAGAAAGGCTTGAACCTTTATGATTTTTGTGTGTCTATAACTGATATTTACAAACCTTTTTGCCTCTACTTTCACTTTCTGACCCTTCCATGTATTATTCTCTATCTAATGCCACAAGGTTTTTTTCAAGTTCTGTATATCCTTACAATGTTCACTAACTGCCTAGGGATCCCTGCTATGGAAGAAGGGCATAATGTGTTACCTGATCTCTACTCCTAAATAGCCCCCCAACATTCTGGGACATTTTCTCCTTTGTACCCTGACTCCTGAAATCACTCTCCCTCCTTCCTCCTTCCTCTGCTCCCATCTTGCATCCCATAGCCTCAGAGCCCTGATAGGTGCTTGGCTAATCTAAAGAAAGTAATTTGTACTCAGGTGTAAATGATCATTTCTAGCTTTATGTGCTATACTTCCCTACTATATAATATGTGTTCTTTCTAATAGATACAAAGAATGTGGGAATTACAGGGATGCCTGGGTGGCTCAGTTGGTTAAGTGTCTGCCTTCAGCTCAGGTCATGATCTCAGGGTCCTGGGATCGAGTCCCACATCGGGCTCCTTGTTCAGCAGGGAGCCTGCTTCTCCCTTTCCCTCTGCCTGCTGCTCCCTCTGCTTGTGCGTGCTCTATCCCTCTCAAATAAATAAATAAAATTTTGAAAAAAAAAGAATGTGGGAATTACAATGTATGGTAGAATAGCAGACAAGGCGTTGGACATCAGTTGGACACCTTCAGTGTTCCTTAAGCACCATCACTTAAACATTATTATATTCCAACTTCATTAAAAACCCTGTTATTGAACTTTAAGTCCACTAGAAGTCTTTGCTCCAAATTAATTACTACTCATTAACTATACCTCCCTTCCCTGGACCCACAATACACAACCAATGTCCAATTTCTGATCTCTCTTATTCAGCTTTGAAAGGTACTGGTTTTATTTCCTGATAAACCTGCCTCATTGGAAATCAGGCTTCTGGGTGTCCACAGAGTCATGTGTGCCCTCTTCACTTGCCTGTTAGGCAATCAGTTAGTCTTATTATGAAATGTGGAATTGATCCAGGAGGTCATTTAGTTGGATAGTTTCTTTATTAAATAAAACAAAACACAAGGCCCAGAGAAGGGACAGGACTGACCCAAGCTCACACAACAATTTGTAGTTGATTTTGGCTAGCACCCAGTTCTCCTAACACCTAGGCTGGTCTTCTTTCCACTCTATCACAACAGCCTCTGCAGGCATGCTGCCATCACTTGCTCTACTCGAAACACAATCCCCTTTCACACCTTAGAATTAATCATCTTGACTGACAAGGCTTTGTTCCCCATAATCTTCCTTTGGGCTTTTAGAAGCCTGAACATGCAACCAATACAACTTTGGGATTTTTAAAACTGTCTTTTCAATGGAGAAATATTCTTCTATGCCAGGTGTCCCATAGCCCATTCTGGCAAGAATTCCAGACAAGTTAGCATAACTAGTGTGGGCCTTACAGGGCTGGAGTGGGGGGCAGGATTGTCTCTCACCCACAGCTTTAGGTGTTTGTGATGCTGATGGCATGTACAAAGTTGAAAGCTAAAAATTGTATACAGAGAGCTAAGGTAAATAAAACAGAGAAATAAGCCTAAATGCATTGTCAAAGCAAGGAGGGCCTAAGGCAAGCATTAGCAGCCAGAGTGTAGAGTCTTTAGGGTCTGAGAGTCAGGGAAAAGGAGATCTGGTTGAAATGAGCGAGTAAGAAGATAAAGACCTGAGGCAGAGTGCTGTTGCCTGCAATTGGACTTCTGTATGTTCCCTTTAGTGTGTTATAGACATGGGCCAAATCCACATAAAGGACTAGGACAGGGACAGAAACAGTGCCACAGGTTGACAGAAAACAGTTAAAATGTGTACCCTCCATGGGTCATGTTTCTGGTTCTTCGCTTATTTGCAAGAAAATGAGATTCAAGTTGATGGTCCCAGAATTTTGCTTGCTCTGTTTCAGAAGTTTCACAGCCGGACAAAGTTTTATATAGTGTCAGCAGCTGGGCAAGCTCCTTTTCGGCACTGTCCATCTGGCACCTTTCATGCCCAGTCAGCCTTTGGCATCTTGGCTGAAACTGCTCAAGAGGGTGCCATTTGTGCTGGTGATTTGATCCCACCCAGTGGTAACACTTTGTGATGATGGACCCATATGTTTTATATTGACAACTTTGTCTTATGGTACAATAATACATTCAAGCAAGCTTTTCCATCATACCTCTTGTTTCAGAAAGAAGGTCTCTGGCCTGATGTCTTAGTTTTCAGCACTACTTTTCCAGGTGGCACTGCAGCAAGTCCTGCATCATTTATTCTTATAAAGTGATGGCAAATTTCTGTCCTAAACAACTAACCATGATGTATTTTCTTCTCTCTTTTTGATTGTGTAGCTCAAGGTTGCCAAATCTTCAGGAAGCTTTGCCTGATGGACACAGCCCAGTCTCCAACCTACCATAATGATTCCCTTCTCCCAATACACTTTTGTCATTTTTGAATTCCTGGGTTTCTTTTGTGTGTTTGTTTTGAGAGTTTGAGTGTACTTTCTTTAATCAGCTGGTAAAAATCTCTGGTCTTTGATAGCAGAGGCCGTGTATAATCTTATAGACCCAAAGTCTCATATACAACATGTTATAAATAGTCTTGATAGTCTAGATAGTCTTGATAGGTGAGGAAACAAAGTAGTATAGAAGGTAAATGCATCTGAAAGAACTGGGTTCCCAATTGATCTCTGCCATCTATTAGCTGTGTGACCTTCCATAAGGCAGTTATCTTAGGAAACTTCATTTCTTCATCTGAAAACGGGAGTATATTGATATCTACTTCACAAGATTGTATTAAAATAATTATTTGAGATAACAGGTAAAGTGGTTAGCACAGAGCCTGGCACATGGGTGTTCAACACTTGGCAGCTAATATTATGGTTAGTGTTTATTCAGGTTATATGCCTAAACAACTGAGCTCTAGTGTCTGCAGCACTGACAGGTATAATCTGACGCCTTGGCCTCCCTGGTCAACCCCCAAGATCATTATTATGGCTGTGCTACTATTTATTTTCCTTTTTCCTCTTTTGTTCTCTCTCTTGCCTTTCTTTACTTAAACTCTCCCAGATGCCTTATCTCTCTCTCCTATTTTCTCCTCTTATCCTGCCCATGACATGGACTTGATTCCACCCTGGCAACCAGGAGCTTTCCTAAATTCTCTTACTTGCTTTAAAGATGACCCTGGGGGTTAAGGCAGTTCTTCTGTGTGTTTAGAACTGTTTTGCACTCCAGAATGAAGGCATGATTGTATTATATGAAGTTGAAATTACATCACAGCAATGTGTGGAAGGGTGAGTGTGTGTGCATATGTGTGTGTCTGTCTGGGTCTGTGTGTGTTGACTTATCATTGATTTGGGGAGACTTTGTCTAATAGTTCAAATCCTGAGGCTTTTCATTCTGTGAGGACGGTCTAGATTAGGAAGAGCAAAGGATTATTTATACTTGCTGCTCTTATTGTTAATGGTTGTAATTGTGATTAGCAGTGTTTGTCAGCTTTGCTTTTTTAGGGCTAGTTATTTTAAGAGCCATTTAAGGAAGTTATCATCCCATTTTTGCAAAGTGTCATGTTTTTTGCAAAAAAATCATGTTTATTACTTTGCAAGAAGGAAGACTACTGCTGGCTAAGTGATCTTCAGTCCATATCAATCACCAACCACCTATTTTGTGCCTATCAGGTGCTGTGAAAGATAAAAAAAAAATGAGTAAGACAGAACCCCTACCTTCAAAAGAATTTGGTTAGTAAAATGTGGGTAAACAAACTTTCCTAATTAGGTCAAAGGCCTTGAGTAGACCCATGAATATAGCCCAGTGTATATACCCATGGTAGAAATGAAAATCTGCCTCTCAGTTTTCCCACTATGGGAGAGCATTACTGACAGCCTTAGCTGCTGTGCTCTGCATACACCACTGCTTTAGAGGCCACACTCCTCATAGGCTGCTCCCAGTCTCTGACTGAACATGGCAAAACCACAATGGCAGGCCCATTCCTGGGGGATACAGGACTCCTCTGATGGATGACTTTAGCAAGGATTCCCAATTGGCTTTGCTGAAACTTTTTTAGAATTGCTCTGCAGTTTAAAACTCATATTAACCAACCCTATTCCTTCCCTCTTTTCTCCACAAGGTTGAGAACTACATCACAATCTATTGGCTCTCCTGGCTTCTTTTCTCTTCCTCTCCATTTTCTTGCACAGGTTGCCCCACCCTCCAAAATAAAACTCTTTCATGTCTAATCCTGCCATGGCATCTGCTTCTCAAAGGATCTGAACCAATATATCCAACAATTCTGTTAGCTGACTTGACAAGTGACTTGTTCAGAAGATAGACCTGGTGAGCAGTCCAGTGCTTCAGCAACCATAGCATAGTATGAGAAAAAGAACATAAACTTTTCACTTAAGTTCTCTGACCCTGTTGCCATATGCATAAACTGAGGTACATAATACTAATTTGCAGTGTTGCTGGGAAGAATCATGATAATATATGTAAAATCCCCATCACATGGCAAGCACTTGATACATTTATTCAGATTAATGAGTAAAGAACTTTCCTACTAATGGCAGATCTTATGCAGGAGCTTTGTAAATGAATGATAGCACTTTCTTGTTAGGAAAAAAATAATCCACAGAGGGGACTCAGGAATGTTTCTGGTACTCAGAATTGTACTTTTTTTTTTTTTCTAGTAGAAATGATGAGAAGTAGAAAATGTTCTATGTGGGGATCTGGCTTCCTGGAAATTCTGCCTGTGGCCTAAAATGCTGGGAACTTGTCTAGCTTGCTTTTTGCAGGTTATCTCAGTCTGGTAGGGGTCAAGAAAATAGCAGAAAGTAAAGATAGAAATGAAGCAAGAAAGTGAATTTCAAGTTCTAAGATGCAAATTAATAATCACATTTGCAGATATGGCTATGTCTATTATCTTCAACCATTTCACCAGGTCTGTGATACTGTAGGGAATATGTAGAGAAGTGAAGTTCTTTGCAAGAAGAAAGAAATGGGAGGAGAGCAAATTCTGATCCCCTCAGGACTGCATCTTTATAACATTGTAGTATTTGCCGTGGAAGAGAAGCTGTTAGGTGTTTAACACACTTGGCACAGAGCATTATATTCTGTTTTCCAGGGCAACAAAACAAAACTGTAGTCCTCCTTTGGCAAAAGGCACAGGCAAGTTGATCACCAAGTTAGTGTACTTGCCTGAGTGTTGAGAATTGCTGTGAAGCCACTGAAAGGATCAGGGGAATCATAATAGGGCGAGGCTTCCAGTACAGTCAATCCCCAAGTACCAGTGTGGTCTCAGAGCCTTGGGCTGAAGGCAAAGCAGAATAACAATACACCTAGTGACCCAGCAGTAGGTGAGGAAATTCAGTAGGTTATTTAAAGCTAGGATTAAAGCCTTTTAAATTGCGAAAGTACCACTTTCTGCATTACTGGTAGATGATAATAAGAAATTATAACTGAGAGATCCAATATGCAACTTAAGGTAGCACACCCTTTTTAGCTCTCTACTTCCCATGTTTTCTGTGTTTCTAGATTTAAAGAATTGTCAAAATATAGGCAACAGATTTCCACAATGGAGTAACCTCTATTCCCTTGCCTTAGCCAATAATTCTTACTGAGGGCCCAATTCTTTTCCCCACAATTCCTTAATTGAACTGATTCCTCTAACTAGCATCAGTCAAGCAAAATGAGACAAAGAGACAGAGGATTCTAATAATGACCCAAGGCAATAAAAGATCCTAATGAGCCATTTAAATTGTCAAGTAGAGATTAAATTATGTTTGCTATAGTTTGTGTTTAGTGTATTTGGTTTCTTTCCAATTCCTTGATAAAACAGTCAGTGATTCTCGTGTGGTACCTCTAATGACTTTCAGTTAACCAGAGTGTTTGATTAACCAGAATGGCTCATTGCTTCCAGTACTAAATTATAGTCATTATGAACTTGAAAACATATTAGCCAGGCTTAAATCACTTTGTAGAAAACCTCCCCAAAAATATTTAAGTTGAGTGCACACAAGTGTAGCCAGAACCTGCAATGGGGTAGAAGTAAAAATCGGGGGAAAGGGTGTATAGGAAATCTGCATGGGAGTAGAAATGGAAGTGTTCAAGAAGTAGAGCAGGGCAGCTTGACTCTCTCTGAACTCAAGAGGAGCATTCCTGTCACCTCATAAGATAAACGGTATATGCTCACTCTGGAACTTCTGACAAGACTAGAGATTGGAGAACAGGCAGCAGGAAGTACACAGCCCCTAGGGGTGGAAGTTGACATAGTCTTCACAAGGAGGTAAAGAAAACTTTCTTGAGTCTTCTCAGGTCTTCCCATCCTTCAGAAAATAAGGAGGAGTGAGGTAGCAGGCCCAAGTATGCAGCACATTAGTAGAAAAACAACATCCTGAGAAAAGTGGACTGTGACACGAAGTTCAGACTACAAGAGCTGTCCTCCCCTAGATAGTGGTGTCAATCAGTGGTGTTAGTTAGAGGGCGTTCCTTAGGCTAAGCCACAATTTCTTAACCTTAGCACTCTTGACATTTTGGGCTAGATAAGTCTTTGTGTGGGGACCCATCTTGTGCACTGTAGGACATTTAGGAACATCCTTGACCTCAATCCACTGGATGCCAGTAGCCCTATCATCCCTAGTTATGACAACCAAAAATTACTCCAGACATTGCGAAGGTCTCTGGAGGGGGGGGGGCAAAATTGCCCCTAGTTGAAAGTCACTGGTTTATAAGGACATTTGGAGGAGGACTTCATGCTGATGGAGGGAAATGGCAGTCTCACAGAGTAGCTGAGTTCCAGCTATTATTCTATTAGAAGGTAAGGCCAAATTTCTCTATGTGTTTTTGTTTGTTTGTGACCAGTGTTATTGGGACACATATTCTTCAATTTTTTACTAAATCAAACTGATAGGCAATGGAGGAAATGCCTGCTATTTATTTTAAAAATATGACATTTTCCTCAAGTCTTCTCTTTATAGAAATAATAATATTGTACTTCACATAAAGATACCATTTTACCCTGTGAATGGAATTCCTTGCCAACTGTTCTCTAAAAAACAGCACATTTGCATAACACCTGGTCTATATTACAGATTCACAAGGTTCTCAGTGCCTATGTAACAGAATTAAACTAAAAAGTTAACATGATAATCAATCTTACCCTCTTTATTATGAGACTTAACACCTAATTCTAACAGGGACCTAGGGGCTCAGTTTCCAAGTGAAGAGACAAACCATCAAAGTTTTAGAAATAGCATAATGTACAATTAGGTTGGTAAATTATATTGCCTTAGAAACAATTCACAAAGGTTTCATCTGAATTGAAGGGGTGAGTCAGAGTTGACTTACTATATTTTAAAATTGATTATGACTTTCTCAACCTTCTGACAGTATTTTTCCTCTAGGTTTTAGGAAAAGTGTTACTTTATCATTTTAAGGCTTGGAATTTTCTTCCAACATTAGCTTTATTTGGGATACTGAGGAGAACTAGGAAAGGTGGGTTCAGAGTTCAGGAATATAACCCTTGTCTGAGGCCATGTAAGTTGATAAAACTTCCTATGTCAGTAGCATTTTGAGTAATTTTTCCTTTTATGTAACTACACAATTTACCCATTAAGACAGAAAAAAAAAGGTTGATTTCTGTCCACAGCAAAAATAATTCTTCTACACAGTTCAACTCCTTAGAGAAATACTGTTTTTTAGGTTAAGTAAGATTTTCCACTGGCATTTGTCATCGAGAAAAGGAAAAAAAAAAGGCTAATTTTTAAAATATTCTTGGCCTTAGAAGCCTGGGCGGATATATGCTCTTTTTTTTAAGTTAGAACTTTAATTACATGATTATTTGGCATGGAATACAGCAAGATTGTTTTTCTTATTATAAAGCTATCCCAGAGAAGAAATGATAAACAGCAGGAAAATAAACTGAAGAGAAAACCAAAGGGAATTGAGATTGTTCAGCCTGTAGAAAAGCTGGCTAAGAGGTGATTTAGTAATGATCTTCTAGGACCTGAAGGGCAATCATTAGGACCAGATGCTCCCCATCTGCAGTGAGGGCGGAGCCACAGGAAATGACAATATAGAATGAGAAAGTTTAAGAAAGAAATTACTGGCAGTGAAGGCTGTCACACATCAGAATACATCACTGTGGAAGTTAAGAAATTATCTCTGGGCAGTTTTACAGTTTGGTTTCAAATAGGATAGATTCTCTCTTGTCTGAGATGATTGAGGTGAGGTTAGATCAGGAATATGGGCAAAAGAATATCTCAAGATTTTTCTTAAATTCTATGATTCTATGAAGCCTGTATCTTTATTTGCACCATGCCCCCTAAGGTGCTAGTTTTACAATGTGTTTTTTTTTTAATTTTTTATTGTTGAATTTCCATTTAATGAAGTTTCAATTTCTGAGTTATTCCTCATTATGGAAGTTTATTGTATGACTTCTTTACCCTCTTAAATTATTGAAAACTATGACTCTGCCCCATTGTTCTTCCTCTGTTTTTCAACTATTTATTTTCTCTTTTTGCTAATTCTCCTTCTTTTCAGTTTTCTGTTCAGTCTCCTGGACAGACCATTTGAGAGCATGCAGAGGCTTTGCACAACATTTGGCATATTGTTTGAGGCTAATTTAATAGCTAATTATTGTTTTATAATTTCAGGATGTGATGCAATATGGGAGAATGTGATTCCATACAATAATTTCAGTGTAATCCATAATTTTCTTACTTGGCCTTTATTGGGTGTATGTCTTTGAAGCCATGTTTGCTGTGTCTACATCAAAATAACCATTTGGCTCAGTCATTCTTAGGCAAGGGGTAGGAGGCTGGCATCAGAAAGAGAAACTGTCAGTCCACTTAATAGACAACATTATTTTTTAAAGATTTTATTTATTTATTCATGAGAGAGAGAGAGAGAGAGAAAGAGAAAGAGGAAGGTAGAGGCAGAGGGAGAAGCAGGCTCCCCATGGAGCAGGGAGCCCAAAGAGGGACTTGATGCCAGCACCCTGGGATCAGGACCTAAGCTGAAGGCAGACACTTAACCAACTGAGCCACCCAGGCGCCCCAATATACATCTTTAGACAAAAACTTTCATTTGGTTGTCTGAATTTTTCTTTGCACTGAGTTGCATTGGGGAAATATAGGTACATGTTATGCCTGTCTTAGTGAAAATATATAAAGAACCATTATACCGCAATAAGAAAACATCAAATGCCAAGGGCTCCTCACTGCCTATAGAAAAGTAAGTTTTAATGCATCAGCCTGACACTCAAAGTCCTCCTCAATCTTGACATGGGTCTTCCTCTGTTATTTTTATTCCTCACAATGAGTCCTCTATTTTATCATTACTGTTCCCATCATGCCATGCTTATTACTAAAATCTACTGTTTGCTTAGAGGCTTTCTACTACCTAAAAATTACAAGCCTCTCTTTCTATGCAATCCTCTTTTTCATCTTTTATTCATTGTCGTACTTGTCATTATATATACTACTTGTTGATTATTTACCCTGTTTAAGACACTGTGTTAAGCCTTCAAATTCATTAGCCTACTTAGTCTTTGCAAGAAGACTGTGAGGCATGTATTATTGTTCCAGAGCTCATTTCTTTTTTATTTTGAGATTTTATTTATTTATTTGAGAGAGAGAGAGAGAGCACAAGCAGGGGGAAGAACAGAGGGAGAGAGAGAGAAGCAGACTCTTGGCTGAGCAGAGAGCCAGACGTGGGGCTCCATCCCAGGACCCTGGGATCACGACCTAAGCCGAAGGCAGATGCTTAATTGACTGAGCCATCCAGGTGCCTCCAGAGCTCATTTCTAATAGATTCTCTTCTAAGAGACCTCCTTTAACTAAATTAAGCCTAATAATGTCCCCTTTTCTGAATTAATAATACCCATTGTCTTTACCATTTATTGAGACACAGAATCGTAATAGTTTTATTTAAAGATTTGTAATTATTCCTATTTTTAGAGAGAGAGAGTGCACAGGCAGGAGAGACAGAGGGAGAAGGAGAGAGAGCCCCAAGCTGACTCCATGCAGAGTGCAGAGCCTGACACGGGGCTCGATCTCACAACCCTGAGATCATGACCTGAGCCCGAAACCAAGAGTTGGATGCTTAACCTATTGTGCACCCAGGCACCCCAATCTTAATAGTTCCTCATGTAAATATTATTTCCCTGATTAAACTGTAAGTTCATTGAGAGGAAAATCTGTGACTTACACTAATTTTCATTCCATTATAATGCAAGATGCATAGTAGGCCCACAATAAATATTATACCCTAAGGAAGGAAGGAAAGAAGGAAAGGAATGGGAGGGGAGGGGAGGGAAAAGGAGGGAGAAAGGAAGCGTAGGAAGGGTGATCAGTTTCTGGCGAAGTAAACTGTGACATCAATGGTATGTTATCACTTCATTAACAGATTTTTATTGGACCTCTACTGTATACCCAATACCATGCTGTGTTCTATGAGGGGTAAAAGAAGGGGGAAATATTACCTCTGCTCATAATCTAGATGGGAAGATAAGAATAAAAGCACACTTACAGAGGACAATGTAATAAAGGTCAGTAAGAAAAACAAGAGCCAAACAAACTAAAAGACACAATACCAACATGGTGCTGAACTGAGTAGTACTGTGTAATACTGGTATGGGGAAAGGATACCTTTGGTGTCCCTAGAAAATACCCTCCATTTGGGTTTCAGGTTGGTTTGTTTGTTTTTCATGGCCATTTGGATTTCCCCTTCTTCTTTATTAAAAAAGTACATGAGAATGTAACAGAACAGTCATAGAAATAATTTGTGATGCTCAAAAGCAGAGGCTTTACCCATTTCTTGGCAAAGTAATGGCACATTGCAGATGCAGTATAAAATGGAACAGTTTTGAAACAGCGAGTTTATGAATCCAGGCAAAGGGATTCACACCATATCTGATATAACAATGACATTTTATGCATCAGCCATATTCTTTGCCTTCCTTACTTCCTTCCATCCTTCCTTTTTGCTGAGAATTTTTTCTTTAAATGAGGTAGACAGTCATGATTTTTTTTTCCTCCTGGAAGTAGAACAATTAAAAAACCTAGAAAGAAAGAGAAAAAATGTGTTCCTTTTCGCACCTTTGAAAACGTATTATCCACGTGAAGTTTTTCTTAAAGAAATGTCCTCAGAATTTCTCAAAATATATACTGCTTCCTCTCTTGGATTAAATGTTTTAAGAGAACAGGACCATCTAATGCATTGCATGTATATGTGTGTTTGCCTGCACATGTTATTTGGGGGAATAAATCAGGAGGCCGAATATCAATCTCCTTTATAAATTGATTTTGAGGTCTTATTTTTAACTTTCACAATGTGTGTGTATGTACACACACAAATATTGTGTATACACACTCCTTATATTAGAGAATTGGAGTGGTACAAGTAACACCCTTCAGTTGTGCCCGATTTGATCCACGAATAGGAAAGAGACCACGGAAATGTCAAAAGCTAGCCTTGGAGATTCCAGTGACTTGGCTGTGAGTTAGTCGTCCTTTGACCTTTGAAGTGATGGTTGAAACTGAATGCTCAAATCTTTTAAAATCTTCAATCCAGAAAAATCTTGTGAAGTATTATAAACTATTGTCAGTGTTTCTAGAGACCAGTGGAAGACAGAGATTAGGTCTCCCTCTCCCCTAACAAAATGGAGAAGCAGAAGTTAGCTTTTCTTTTAGGCCATTTATTTCCTTTCTAGGTTAATACTTCATAGGCTCAAATTCCACTTTTCTTTTACCTGCTTTAATCACTTCCCTTAGCCTGTGAGACATGAAGGCTTAAACTGGAAATGAAGAGGCTTTCTTTGATATTTTGAATGAAAGTCATATTTAATATTCAATATTAATATGGAGTATGTCTATATTAATTCAAGAGAATTATATAAGTGGCTTGCCTTGGAAGTGGTCTCAAATCTGGTCCTTTTCAAGAAATTAGAAATAACTGAAATGGGGGCACCTGGATGGCTCAGATGTTTAGGCGTCTGCCGTCAGCTCAGGTCATGATCTCCAGGTCCTGGGAACGAGCCCCACATCCGGCTCCCAGCTCAGCGGGGAGTCTGCTTCTCCCTCTCCCTCTGCCTCTTCCCCTACTTGTGCCCTCTCTGTCTCTGTCTCTCTCTCTGTCAAATGAATAAATAAAATATTTTAAAAAAAGAAATAACTGAAATGGAAAATCCTCATGTGATTCTTAGAGTGAAGCTTCTTCAGTGGGACCATACAGCATGACTTCTTTTCATTAGAATCTTATTTCCATGTTTCCTACTGCTGTAAGCCCAACATAAGGAAAGTAACATTATTTCATACCCCTGATTTGTTGAGCCAGTGATTCGCTTCCCAGCAAGTGTCCAAGTATTACTTTTCTGTCCTGAAGACAAAAATATGTCTTGGGCTCAAAGCCAGGACTCAAATACCAAGCACCAATATTTAGTCTGTCACAGTACAAATTCATGGGACATCCCATCTCTCCTACCATGCTACATTCTATTCCATCTCATTCTAACCCATATCCCATGCCATATATATATATATATTATTTCTTTAATTAGAAAATAAGCTTTTATCTTCTAATTCTGAAATTGTCTTTTTTATTGCCAATTACTTTGTAACTTTTGGCTTGTTGGGCTTTATAATATTGTCCAGACAATGTTGTTCTTATGTTCCAATGGACATATTTGGCTGCAAAAAATGTTATGAATAAACTCGTCTTATTTTGCAACTATCTATTACTTCAATGTTAGGTTACAAAATAGAATGCATTTTTGATGGAGAGAATTTATTTACCATTTCATCCATAAACCTGGGTCTTTGAAATCCATGAATTGAGAGTAGAATGTGTAGCAATGAGATCACTATTCTTTTCTGATTTTAATTCTTCTAACAATGATATTTTGTTGATTAAAGAATTAGATCATTGGTATCAACATGACACATCTGACAGAAACTTTCATCATTGCAATCAGGTTTTTGTCTGAGTTCAAACATTAAGAGGTTGACCTTTGTCTTTAATTTTTTGTCCTCATTTTTTTTTCTTTTTGTCATTGTGGAGGAGAGCAGGTAGTAAGAGAAGAAAGGAACAAGTGAGCTCTATTATATACATGTTCCTATTATTTGTTTCTTTGTTTTGGGGTGAGGACAAATGAAAGAAAAAGAATCACCATACTTTAATAGCAAGTCTTCATATGGCAGCCTATTTTTCTACTATTATTCAAAAGAAGAGAAAAAACAAAACATATTTATTTAGCACATGTTTTGTGCAAACCAGTCCATTGGGTGTTCTGGGACACCCAAAATGACTAAGATATAGTTATGTCTGCAAAGAGTATATGCCCAGTGCTTATCTCATTGTTTTACTTTGAGTACATGCCTTATTTTTGTTTTGTTTTCTTGCAAAGTGCAGACCATAAGACCTAACCCATCACTCCTTTGCGTCCCTGTTAATAAGTGGTACCTTGGATTTTACTGGCCTTCATGGCAATACCTTTTGGCCATGAGGGTTTTTTTTGTTGTTGTTGTTTGTTTGTTTGTTTGTTTTTTCCCTTTCCTTTCACAGAGTGTATAGTTAACAAGTTTTGCAAAGGATATTGTGGATTCCTCAGTCTCTCAAACTAAAAGTTCTGGATTTAGCTGTACAAGCAGGACATTCTTTGTTCTAAAGAAAGAAACAACTCACTGTTCAGAATGTTGTTTGTTCTACTTCTGACTTGCCCCAGACTCATGGATCACACATACATTATACATAACTTTCCATTAATATTCTTAGCCATTAAAACAGTTTAAGTTTTTTTTTAACTTTTGAACAGAGTCAATTTCCTTGTCATATTTATAGGCCCTACAAAATTTACTATTACCCTTGCCACTGCAACTGTTTGTGCTCTCTCTTGCTCTCACTCTTGCTTTTTCTGTCATTCTTTCTGTCTCAATCATAATATTCTTGACAAGACCGTCAAGATATATATCACTGTGGTAAGATAATGCTATCCATGATATCAACCTCAAAAAGTTAAGGACATCCCTGTATATTCCTATCTGTCCTTCATTTATTATCAGCCTATCATCTAGGAATTTATTCTAAATTCTCCTTGAACCTAATCATATATATATACATATATATATTATATTAATTTTAATGCCAGTATAGTTAACATGCAGTGTTATATTACTTTCAGGTTTACAATATTCAACAATTCCATACAACACCCAGTGCTCTTCATGAGAACTGTACTTTTTAAATCTCATCACCTATTTTGTCCATCTCCCTACCCACCTGCCCTCTGGTAACCATCGGTTTGATCTCTTTGGTTAAGAGTCTGTTTCTTAGTTTGCCTCTTTCTTTTTTTCCCTATGCTCCTTTGTTTTGTTTCTTAAATTCCACATATGAGTGAAATCATATGGTATTTGTCTTTCTCTCACTGACTTATTTCACCTAGCATAATACTTTCTAGCACCATCCGTGTTGTTGCAAATGTCAAGATTTCATTCTTTTTATGGCTGAATAATATTCCATTGCATATATATACCACTTCTTCTTTATCAATTTATCTATCAATGGACACTTGGGCTGCTTCCATAATTTGGCTATTGTAAATAATGCTGCTATAAATATAGGGGTGCATGTATCCCTATGAATTAGTGTTTTGGCATTTTTGGATAAATATACAGTAGGGCAATTAACTAGTTTATAGCATAGTTCTATTTTTAACTTTTTGAGAAACCCCCATACTGTTTTCCAGAGTGGCGGCACCAATCTACCTTCCCACCAACAGTGCAAAATTGTTCCTTTTTCTCCACATCCATGCCAATGCTTGTTCTTTCTTGTGGGGTTTTTTCTTGTGTTTTTTATTTTAGCCATTCTGACAGGTGTGAGGTGATATCTCATTGTAGTTTTGATCGTATTTCCCTGATAATAATTGATGTTGAGCATCTTTTCATGTGTCTGTTGGCCATCTTAATATCTTCTTTGGAAAAATGTCTCTTCATGTCTTTTGCCCACTTATAATTGGATTATTCATTTTTTTGGGTGCTGAGTTTTATAAGTTCTTTATATATTTTGGATACTAACTCTTTACTGGATATGCCATTTGCAAATATCTTCTCCCATTCCATAGGTTGCCTTTTAGTTTTCTTGATTGTTTCCTTCACCGTGCATAAGCTTTTTATTTTTATGAAGTCCCAATACTTTATTTTTGCTTTTATTTCCCTTGCTTCAGGGGACATATCTAGAAAAATGTTGCTAAGGCTGATGTCAGACACGTTATGGCCTGCATTCTCTTCTAGAATTTTTATGGTTTCAGGTCTCACATTTAGGTCTTTAATCCACTTTGAATTTATTTTTGTGTATGGTGTAAGAAAGTGCTCCATTTTTATTATTTTGCATGTGTCTGACCAGTGTTTCCAACACTGTTTGTTGAAGACACTTTTTCCCATTGGATATTCTTTCATGCTTTGTCAAATATTAATTGACTATATAATTGTAGGTTTATGTCTGAGTTTCCTGTTCTGTTCTAATGATCTATGTTTCTATTTTTGTGCCTGGACCATACTGTTTTGATAACTACAGCTTTGTAATATAACATGGGGTCCAGAATTGTGATGCCTCCAGCTTTGCTTTTCTTTTCCAATATTGCTTTGGCAATTCAGGGTCTTTTGTGGTTCATATAAATTTTAGGATTGTTTGTTATAGTTCTGTGGAAAATGCTATTGGTATTTTGATAGGAATTGCATTAAATCTGTAGATTGCTTTAGGTAGTATAGATATTTTAACAATATTTGTTCTTCCAGTACATGAGCATGGAATGTCTTTCCATTTCTTTGTGTCATCTTCAATTTCTTTCATCAGTATTTTATGGTTTTCAGAGTACAGGTCTTTCATCTCTTTGGTTAGATTCATTCCTAGGTATCTTATTATTTTTGGTGCAAATTTAAGTGGAATTGTTTTCTTAATTTTTCTTTCTGCTACTTCATGATTAGTGTATAGAAATACAAAAGATCTGCACATTATTTTTTATCTTGTGACTCTACTGAATTCATTTATCAGCTCTAGTAGTTTTTTTGTGAAGTTTTTCAGGTTTTCTAAATAGAATATTATGTCATCTACAAATAATAAAAGCTTTATTTCTTCCTTGATTTGGATGCTTTTTATTTCTTTTTGTTGTCTTATTGCTGTGTCTAGGACTTCTAGTACTATATTGAATAAAAGTGGTGAGACTGGACATTCTTGTCTTGTTCCTGAACTTAGGGAGAAAGCTCTCAGTTTTTCCCCATTGAGTATGACGTTTGCTGTGAGATTTTCATTTATGGCCTTTATTATGTTGAGGTATGTTCACTCTAAATCTACTTTGTTGAGGGCTTTTATCATGAATGTATGTTGTACTTTGTCAAATGCTTTTTCTGCATCTATTGAAACAATCATATGGTTTTTATCCTTTCTCTTATTAAAAGCAAAATGGATTTTCATACTTGAACCCTTATCCTGAATGGTTATAACCCAAGGAGGTAAGCCTTAGATAAAAAGAAATTTAATGAGCCCTTATTCTGTGTGTGTGTGTGTACAGGTTTATCTACCTTAACACAATAGTATGATGTACTATTTTTTCTCCCATCATTTGAGAGAATAAAACCAAACTACAAGAGCAAACCTGTTATTTTTTATGGATGGACTTCTAGAATACTTGACTGTTTAAAATTACATCCACTGTAATACTATTTAACATTACTTTTTTTATGAAAAGGACAAACAGCAAGTATTTTCTTTCATTTTGACAGATTAAAAGAAATTAATTTCACTGTTAATTATTTACTGAGTTACTGAAATAAAGTATTAATTCACTAACTGGGTATATGTTTATTGAATTTATTTTTTATCTCTTTCTTACAGTTTTTTCAAAATGGGAATTTGCTTCTTTGAGCAAAGATGGAGTGCAAAATATAGACTAGTTTATGAATTTGTCCCTGAAACAATAAAAACCACTTAGTTTTATTATCCAATTCAAATAGCTTTAAAATTATCTAACATTATTTTATATTTATTATACCTCAGAATTAGTTTATTTCTTTGTGATTTAACAATGTTTTCAATATTAGTGCCTAAATAAAAATGTTATTTATTTTTGTGAATTATATAAATTTTAAAATACCTTAGGATAAAAAAAATGGGATCCTTAACCTTGTACAAACAAGCAAAACAAAAAGATTCCCTGCATCAGTAAAGTCTCATTCAGTCCTCCTTCTGGGCTCCATTGCTCCAGTTTTCTTAGTCTTCTGCACATGTGCTCATTATCACTGAAGGATAGAAAAGAGACAAACATTGTATATCAGCTATGTAGAGAAAAGTCTGGATGGTCCTTTCAAAAACTAACCTTGGTTCCCATAGGCAAATACTTAAAATTTCTTTTTTATTTAAATTCAATTAATTAATATATAATATATTATTTGTTTCCAGAGTAGAGGTCTGTGATTCATCAGTCTTATATAATACCCAGTGCTCATTACAACACTTACCCTCCCCAATGTCTATCACCCAGTTACCCCATTCCTCCACCCTCCTCCCCTCTAGCAACCTTCAGTTTGTTTCCTATGATTAAGAGTCTCTTATGGTTTTTCTCCCTCTCTGGATTCATCTTGTTTCATTTTTTCCTCTCTTCCCCTATGATTCTCTGCATTATTTCTTAAATTCCACATATCAGTGAGATCATATGATAATTGTCTTTCTCTGGTTGACTTATTTTGCTTAGCATAATACCCTCTAATTCCATCCACATTGTTGCAAATGGCAAGATTTCATTTTTTATGGCTGTGTAATATTCCATTGTATATATACAGCACATCTTGTATATCCATTCATCTGTCGATGGACATCTTGGCTCTTTCCATAGTTTGGAAATTGTGGACATTGCTGTTATAAACATCAGGGTGCACGTACACTTTCGGATCTCTACATTTGTATCTATGGGGTAAATACCCAGGAGTGTAATTGCTGGATCATGCAGTACTTCTATTTTCAACTTTTTGAGGAACCTCCATACTGTTTTCCAGAGTGGCTGCACCAGCTTGCATTCCCACCAACAGTGTAGGAGGGTTCCCCTTTGTCTGCATCCCCATCAAAATCTGTCATTTCCTGACTTGTTAATTTTAGCCACTCTGACTGGTGTGAGGTGGTATCTCATTGAGGTTTTGAATTCGATTTCCCTGATGCCAAGCGATGTTGAACATTTTTCATGTGTCTGTGGCCATTTGGATGTCTTCTTTGGAAAAATGTTTGTTCATGTCTTCTGCCCATTTCTTGATTGGATCATTTGTTCTTTGGGTGTTGACTTTGTTAAGTTCTTTATAGATTTTGGATACTAGCCCTTTATCTGATATTTCATTTGCAAATATCTTCTCCCATTCTGTCGGTTGTTTTTGGCTTTTGTTGACTGTTTCTTTTGCTGTGCAAAAGTTTTTATCTTGATGAAGTCCCAATAGTTCATTTTTGCCCTTGCTTCCCTTGCCTTTGGCAATGTTTCTAGGAAGAAGTTGCTGCGGCTGAGTTGAAGAGGTTGCTGCCTGTGTTCTCCTTTAGGATTTTGATGGACTCCTGTCTCACATTTAGGTCTTTCAACCATTTTGGGTCTATTTTTGTGTGTGGTGTAAGGAAATGGTCCAGTTTCATTCTTCTGCATGTGGCTGTCCAATTTTCCCAACACCATTTGTTATAGAGACTTCATTTTTCCATTGAACGTTCTTTCCTGCTCTGTCAAAGATTAGTTGACCATAGAGTTGAGGGTCCATTTCTGGGCTCTCTATTCTGTTCCATTGATCTAAGTGTCTGTTTTTGTGCCAGTACCATACTGTCTTGATGATGACAGCTTTGTAATAGAGCTTGAAGTCCGGAATCATGATGCCGCCAGCTTTGCTTTTCTTTTTCAACATTCCTCTGGCTATTCGGGACCTTTTGTGGTCCCATACAAATTTTAGGATTATTTCTTCCATTTCTTTGAAAAAAGTTGATGGTATTTTGATAGGGATTGCATTAAATGTGTAGATTGCTCTAGGTAGCATTGACATCTTCAAAATATTCTTCCAATCCATGAACATGGAATATTTTTCCATTTCTTTGTGTCTTCCTCAAATCTTTTCACGAGTATTTTATAGTTTTCTGAGTACAGATTCTTTCCCCCTTTGGTTAAATTTATTCCTAGGTAGCTTATGGTTTTGGGTGGAATTGTAAATGGGATTGACTCCTTAATTTCTCTTTCTTCTGTCTTGTTGTTGGTGTATAGGAATGCCACTGATTTCTGTGCATTGATTTTATATCCTGCCACTTGACTGAATTCCTGTATAAGTGCTAGCAGTTGTGGGGTGGAGTCTTTTGGGTTTTCCACATAAAGTATCATATCATCTGCAAAGACTGAGAGTTTGACTTCTTGCCGATTCGGATGCCTTTTATTTCTTTTTGTTGTCTGATTGCTGTGGCTAAGACTTCTAATATTATGTTGAATAGCAATGGTGATAGTGGACATCCCTGCCGTGGTCCTGACCTTAGGGGGAAAGCTCTCATTTTTTTCCCCATTGAGAATGATATTCGCTGTGGGTTTTTCATAGATGGCTTTTATGATATTGAGGTATGCACCCTCTATCCCTATAGTCTGAAGAGTTTTGATCAAGAAAGGATGCTGTACTTTGTCAAATGCTTTTTTTGCATCTATTGAGGGGATCATATGGTTCTTGTTCTTTCTTTTATTAATGGATTGTATCACATTGATTGATTTGCAGATGTTGAACCAAACTTGCAGCCCAGGAATAAATCGCACTTGATCATGGTGAATAATTCTTTTAATGTACTGTTGGATCCTATTGGCTAGTATTTTGGTGAGAATTTTTGCATCCATGTTCATCAGGGATATTTGTCTCTAATTCTTATTGTTGGGGTCTTTGTCTGATTTTGGGATCAAGGTAATGGTGGCCTCATAAAACGAGTTTGGAAGTTTTCCTTCCATTTCTATTTTTGGAACAGTTTCAGAAGAATAGGTATTAATTCTTCTTTAAATGTTTGATAGAATTCCCCTGGGAAACCAACTGGCCCTGGGCTTTTGTTTGTTGGAAGATTTTTGATGACTGCTTCAATTTCCTTAGTGGTTATAGGTCTGTTCAGGTTTTCTGTTTCTTCCTGGTTCAGTTTTGGTAGTTGATACATCTCTAGGAATGCATCCATTTCTTCCACATTATCTAATTTGCTGGCATAGAGTTTCTCATAATATGTTCTTATAATTGTTTGTATTTCTTTGGTGTTGGTTGTGATCTCTCCTCTTCCATTCATGATTTTGTTGATATGGGTCATTTCTCTTTTCTTTTTGATAAGTCTGGCCAGGGGTTTATCAATCTTGTTATTTCTTTCAAAGAACCAGCTCCTAGTTTCCTTGATCTGTTCTACTGTTCTTTTGATTTCTATTTAATTGATTTCTGCTCTGATCTTTATTATTTCTCTTCTCCTGCTGGGTTTAGGCTTTATTTGCTGTTCTTTCTCCAGCTCCTTTAGGTGTAGGGTTAGGTTGTGTATTTGAGACTTTTCCTGTTTCTTGAGAAAGCCTTGCATTGCTATATACTTTCCTCTTAGGACCGCCTTTGCTGCATCCCAAAGATTTTGAAAAGTTGTGTTTTCATTTTCATTGGTTTCCATGAATTTTTTTTTAATTCTTCTTTAGTTTCCTGGTTGACCCATTCATTCTTTAGTAGGATGCTCTTTAGCCTCCATGTATTTGAGTTCTTTCCGACTTTCCTCTTGTGATTGAGTTCTAGTTTCAAAGCATTGTGGTCTGAAAATATGCAGGGAATGATCCCAATCATTTGGTACCAGTTGAGACCTGATTTGTTACCTAGGATGTGATCAATTCTGGAGAATGTTCCATGGGCACTAGAGAAGAATGTGTATTCTGTTGCTTTGGGATGGATTGTTCTGAATATATCTGTGAAGTCCATTTGGTCCAGTGTGTCATTTAAAGTCTTTATTTCCTTGTTGATCTTTTGCTTATATGATCTGTCCATTTCAGTGACGGGGATGTTAAAGTCCCCCACTATTATTGTGTTGTTGTCGATGTTTTTCTTTGCTTTTGTTATTAATTGGCTGCTCCCATGTTAGGGTCATAGATATTTACAATTGTTCGATCTTCTTGTTGGGTAGACACTTTAAGTAGAATATAGTGTCCTTCCTCATCTCTTATTATATTCTTTGGTTTAAAATCTAATTTCTCTGATATAAGGATTGCCACCCCAGCTTTCTTTTGGTGTCCATTAGCATGGTAAATGGTTTTCCACCCATTCACTTTCAATCTGGGGGTGTCTTTGGGTTTAAAATGAGTGTCTTGCAGACAGCATATTGATGGGTCTTGTTTTTTTATCCAATCTGATAGCCTGTGTCTTTTGATTGGGGCAATTAGCCCATTTACAAACCCGGTAACTATTGAAAGATATGAATTAAGGCCATTGTATTCCTTGTAATGTGACTGTTACTGTGTATGGTCTGTGTTCCTTTCTGGACTATGTTACTTTTAGACTCTCTCTTTGCTTAGAGGACCCCTGTCAATATTTCTTGTAGGGCTGGTTTGGTGTTTGCAATTTCTTTTAGTTTTTGTTTGTCTTGGAAGTTTTTTATCTCTCCTTCTATTTTCAGTGACAGCCTAGCTGGATATAGTATTCCTGGCTGCATATTTTTCATTTAGTGCTCTGAAATTATCATGCCAGTCCTTCCTGGCCTGCCAGGTCGCTGTGGATAGTTCTGCTGCCAGTCTAATGTTTCCTCCATTGTAGGTTACAGATCTCTTGTCCCGAGCTGCTTTCAGGATTTTCTCTTTGTCTCTGAGACTTGTAAGTTTTACTATTAGATGTCGGGATGTTGACCCATTTTTATTGATTTTTCCGGGGGTTCTCTGTGCCTCCTGCATTTTAATGTCTGTTTCCTTCCCCAAATTAGGGAAGTTCTCTGTTATAATTTGCTCCAATATACCTTCTGCCCCCCTCTCTCTTTCTTCTTCTGGGATCCCCATTATTCTAATATTGTTTCGTCTTATGGTATCACTTATCTCTCGAATTCTGCCCTCGTGATCCAGTAGTAGTTTATCTCTCTTTTTCTCAGCTTTTTTTTTTCCATCATTTGGTCTTCTATATCACTAATTCTCTTTCTGCCTCATTTATCCTAACAGTTAGAGCCTCCATTTTTTATTGCACTTCATTAATAACCTTTTTGATTTCGACTTGGTTAGATTTTAGTTCTTTTCTTTCTCCAGAAAGGGTTTCTCTAATATCTTCCATCCTTTTTTCAAGCCCAGCTAGTATCTTTAAAATCATCATTCTAAACTCCAGTTCCTACATCTTACTAATGTCCGTATTGATTAGATCCCTGGCCGTCGTTACTGCCTCTTGTTCTCTTTTTTGAATTGATTTCTTCCATCTTGTCATTTTGTCCAGAGAAGAATAGATGAATGAGAGAACAAAATGCTAACAAGGTAACAACGACCCCAGAAGAAATATACAGTAAACAAATCAGAAGAGATTTGAAACTGGGGTAAAAGCAAGGGAAAGAAAGAAAAAAGGGGAAAAAAAGGAAAAGGAAAAGATAAAAACAAACAGACAAAAAGAAACAAACAAAAAACCAGATTATGATCAAGTATAATCAGGCTGGTGCATAGATCAGTGCCACACACTAGATTTTGGGTGTATTTTGGTCTGTTAGAAGAAAGTCCCTCCCAAAATTTTAAAAGAAAGAAAAGCTTATATATGTACAAAAATAAGGGTAAATACGATGAAGGAATGGGATATCACTGTAAAGATGAAAACTAAAAAAGATTTTATAAAAGGAATTGATAAGATGTTGATTGAAAAAAGAAAGAATAGGATTCAAAAAAAAAAAAGGGAGAGAATGTGATCAGGCAGGAGACTAGAACAAAGCCATACACTAGAGATTGAGGGTATGTTTTGGTCTGTTAGAAGAAACTGTATCCCAAAATTTTAAAGAGATAACAATTTATATACCAAAAATAAGGTTAACTACTATGAAGAGATAGAATATGACTCTAAAAATGAAAAATAAAAAAGATTTTTTTAAAAAGGGGATTGATAAGTTGTTGGCTGAAAAGGGGAAAAAGAAAAATTCAAAAACAAAGAAAGTTAAAAAATTAACTTTGAAAGACTGAAGAATCATGGGAAAAAAGCCATGAATTCTATGTGCACTCTTCCCCTAGCGCTGGAGTTCTGCCATTCTCATTGTTCGGTAAACTTGGTCTTGGCTGGCTGTTCTTGCTGGTCTTCTGTTGGAGGGGCCTGTTGCCGTGGTTCCCAAATGTTTTTGCCGGAGGAGGAGTTGCTCCGCCCTTGCCAGGTCCGGGCTAAGTTATCTGCTCAGGTTTGCTCTTGGAAGTTTTTGTTCCCTGCAAGCTTTCCATACATCTTTGTAGGATGAGAGTGAAAATTGTGTCCTCCCAACCTCCGCCCGGAGGAGCCAAGAACTTGGGGCTCCACTAATCAGTGAGCCCCCAGAGAAAAGCTGTCAATCACTCCCGTATCCCTGGTCTCTGGCCACACTCTGTGCTCACCTGGCCTGTGACTGAGTGTTTCTATCTCAGACACACAACCCCGTGTGGATTCTCCAAACCCAGCAGATCCCTGCAGTGCGCTCCTGCACCATTCCTCCCAGGGGAGGAAGGGGATCTGCTGCTTGTTGTGTCCCTGATGGAGGAGCAGTGGCCCAACTGTGCCACAGATCACAGTTTATGGCAACCCCAAGCTGAGTGCCCGTTCCTCGGCTCTGTCTCTGCACCCGGCTTCTGGGCTCAGATACCTGGGAGCTCTGCCACACTCAGGCACCCCCAGTCTTTCTGTGACCCCAAGGGTCCTGAGACCACACTGTCCCAGCGAGCGTTCCACCCCCCACTTAGCCACTGGAGCGATGTCTCTCAGTGGATCTGACTTCTAAAAGTTCCGATTTTGTACTCTGCTGCTCTATCACTTGCCAGTAGCAGCTGATAGAGGCCCCCTCCCCCACCATCTATCTTCCCAAATATTCCCTCGGATTCACTTCTCCACACGTCCTACCTTCCAGAAAGTGGTCGCTTTTCTGTTCAGAGAGTTGTTGCTATTCTTTTCTTCAATCTCCTGTTGAGTTTGTAGGTGTTCAGAATGGTTTGATCCCTATCTAGCTGAATTCATGGGACCAGACAAAATTTAGGTCTCCTACTCCTCTGCCATGTTGCTCCTCCTCTCTATTATGTTCTTATTTAAATTTTTCTTTTTAGCTGGCATTCTTTTCTTTTCTTTTTCAATGATTTATTTTTTTTATTTGAGAGTTAGAGACAGTGAGGTGGAGGGGCAGAGAGAGAGAGAAAAAAAACTTTAGTAGACTTCTATGCTGAGTGTGGAGCCCAATGCAGGGCTCAATCCCAGGACCCTGAGATCATGACCTGACCCCAAACCAAGAGTCAGATGCTTAACAGACTGGGCCACCCATGACCCCTTAACTGACTTTGTTTTGACATTGTTCTGAGGAAAATGGAGGGGGGATCATCATCTCATTATTGACTGTTGGAGGTAGAAGTCTAGGTTCACTACTCAGCTTCCACTGACACTCCAAGTGAGGCTATCCTCACTACTGATGAATGGGTGGGAGTTCCAGATCCCCATGTTCTTCACTGACACCATGGTGTGAATGACTTCATTATCTCTCAGCAGTAGTGAAATGCCTCCTCTGACAGCAACTCAGTGGAAAGGTAGAGGGATGCCTAATTACAGCTGGGTGAAGGCAGAAGTCCAGACTCCCCACATGGTCTCCACTGACACCACAAAGGGAGGGGAGAAGGTGGACCTTGTTACAGCTGGTGGGGATGAAAGTCTTGGCTTCCTATTTGACTTTTCTCTGATACCACCCTGATAAGGATGTTAAGGTACCTTGTTATAGCATCCTGAGAGTAGATGTCTAGACTCCCTTGTAAGCCTTTTCTGGCATGGGTAGGAGTGGAGCCATTTTTTTGTGATGGTTACCTAGAGTAGCATGATTACTGCCTAAAAGTTTTCTATTTTCCAAGCTGCCCTTTTCCTGGTCCTTTAGCTAGAGAGAGCAAATCTTTGTTGGACTTTTTTGTTTGTGCCTGTTGATATTTGTAGGTTGCTGGCTTGTTGAGCAACAAATCTAGAATATGTGAGACACAAAGAAAACCCAGAAAACTCACCATCATGTCATTCTTTGCATGTTGAGATTCCTAACCTGTCTTCTTGTCTCTGCCTTTTAAGAGTCTTCTTATGTTTATTTTACATATAATATCCAGAGCTTAATTTGTACTTAGCAGAATAAAAAGGGAAAAGTACATCTGTTCCATCTTCTCAGAACCAGAAGTCTAATCAAGCAATTTTTTAAAATGAAAAATTGTGTCCAAATGGGTACCCTTTCCCATTGGTAAAAGGTAATGAGCCCTTTCAAGATCATGGAAACATAGGCCGGACTAGACTACTACTTTGCAGTAACTTCCATCATCTCATGGTAGTTTGATATTGGCTGTTAGTGGTGATAAACATTTTCTCAAACACAGTTGCTCTTTTATTGGTGAGTTGGAAGGTAAGAGAGCTGTTCAGAGTCTCCATAGGTGGTCAGAGTTGATTACAAAGAGACCACAAAAAATTGTCTTTTCCTTAATGACATTAGGCTCACTAGAATCCACTTAGGAACTTCTCAGAAGCTAGCAAGATGGGGCCAACTAAAGCAATGTAGGAGAAAAGCATTCCCTTGTACCAAAGACTACCACTTTGGCCAAAAGGAATTTCTATCACTTGAACATCTACATCACTGAAGGGGTCTTTTAAAGATTACTGCTACAAATCTTGGGAGATCTCTTTCACCTTAGATTCTGCTTGGTACCATATTGCAGGGGCTGCCACCCAAGGCACAAGAAGTGTTAGATGAATGGCCTAAGTAATTACATAGCAACAATTAAATGGGCAACTACATAGCACCTTGTCAAAACTGGATAATAATTACATGTATTTTTCATTTCCCTCAACTAGTGCTATTATATCAGAAATACAGCAAGATACTAAGTCATAATGCTTTCGTGACTGCATATTTATTTGCTAAATAACCAAGTGGGACACAAAGTTCAATTCTTATATAATATTTGACAAGGCAAACAGTATTTTTCTGCTGTTTCCTATGTAAAGTAAACCTTCCATTTTTTTAGTTTCAAATGTCTCTTGGAGTTATTAGTACTGTTGTTGTTTTAGTTATTACAACTTTTGATTAACACTTGTGTTTCATAAAGAGGCAATTTACTCTGTAATTAGATAATGTAAATAATTTAATAGTTTCTATCTTCCAGTTTCCAGTCCTGTGCATTGAAGATTTTTAAAGTCGATTATTTAGATTACAAGGGAAAATTGTCACTGAACACTGCCAGATCAAACAATGTCATCAGTTCTAACAGCTCCTGAAAAATTGCTCCTGTTTGTATTAAATGTAGATATTGGATCTTGTAGGATAAGTAAAGCCTGCTTAACTTTGTAGAATGATTTTATTCACTAAGCATCTGTATGTATTGCACATTTCCAAACTCACACTACTTTCCCCCATTCTGTATTATTTAAGCTTCTATAATTTCCCTCATTCCTTATCACTAGGCTCTAAAACAAGAAAATAGAAATACCTTGGTTGAATTGCAGACAATATTAATAGTCTGATTCTAAGAAAGTAAAAAAAAAAAAAGTGTTTTTTTTTCCAGGTAGTCCTTATTTGAAGTACAAGCAGTTCAATATCAGGCAGATAGCATTGATGGCACACTAGGGCAAGGTTTCTCAATCTCAGTTACTGTTGACATTTAGGACCAGAAAATTATTTGATGGCAGAGAGAGCTGTCTTGCATTTTTTCACAGCACCCGATAGCCTCTACCAGCTAAATGCCAGTAGTACTCTCCATCACTTATAACAATCCAAAATGGCTCCAGACATTGCGAAATGTCTCCCAGGGGGTAAAATTATCCCCCAGTACTGTTACTACACATACTCTCTGAGAAGTTTGAATGTAAGTTAAAAAATAATATTCTCTTTTTCCAAAGAAGACATACAAATAGCTAACAGACATATGAAAAGATACTCAACATCACTCATCATCAGGGAAATACAAACCAAAACTATGATGAGATGTCACCTCATACCCGTCAGAATGGCTACAAGTAATAACACACAAAACAACAGATATTGGCGAGGATGTGGAGAAAGGGGAAGCCTCTTACACTGTTGGTGGGAATGCAAGCTGGTGCAGCCACTCTGGAAAACAGTATGGAGGTTCCTCAATAAGTTAAAAATAGAACTACCCTATGATCCAGCAATTGCATTGCTAGGTATTTACCCAAAGGATACAGAAATACTGATTTGAAGGGATTATATGCACCCTGATGTTTAAAACAGCATTATCTACAATAGCCAAATTATGGAAAGAACCCAAATGTCCACTGACTGATGAATGGATAAAGAAGATGCGGTACACACACACACAGACACACACACACACACACATATATATAATGGAATATTATTCAACCATCAAAAGAATGAAATCTTGCCATTTTCAATGACATGGACAGAGCTAGAGAATATTATGCTAAGTGAAATAAGTCAGTCAGAGGAAGATGAATGCCATAAGATTTCACTCATATGTGGAATTTAAGAAACAAACAGATGAACACAGGAGGAAAAAAAGAGAGAGGTAAATCATAAAAGAAACGCTTAAGTATAAAGAACATACTGAGGGTTGCTGGAGGACAGGTAGGCAGGGGGATGGGCTAAATGGGTGATGGGTATTAAGGAGGGCACTTGTGATGAGCACTGGGTATTGTATGTAAGTGACGAATCACTAAATTCTATTCCTGAAACCAATATTATGCTATATATTAACTAAATAGAATTATTAAAACTAAGACAAAAAAATGTTCTCATGGAGACTATAGTATAGTCAAACTTACTAATATATCATAGCCTATTAAGAAAGTGAAGCTATTCCAAGAGGAAAATTTCCTGAGTGGAAAGCTGAACCCTCTGCCCTTTATTAGTGAAGTACAAATTAGGAGTGTTGTCATCTATGGAAGCTGTAATTCCTTACCAGACATCAAAATTATGGATCCATTATCTTTTGATTTGTGACCCAAACCAAAATATGTCCATAAACACATAGGGAATGGAGGACAATAGAAGGAAAGAGGATAAATACAAATAGTTAAGAAGTTGTGACACACACACACACACACACACACACACACACACACACACACACACTGGAATAGTACTCAGCCATAAACAAAAATGAAATCTTGCCACTTGCAATGATGTGGATGGAACCAGAGTATATTATGCTAAGTAAAATAAGTCAGAGAAGGATAAATACCATAAGATTTCACTCATATGTGGAATTAATTAAAACATATGAACATAGGGACAAAAGAGAGAGAGAGGCAAACCATAAAAAATACTTAACTATAGAGAACAACCTGAGGGTTGCTGGAGGGGAGGTGGGTGGGGGGATGGGCTGAATGGGTGATGGGTATTAAGGAGGGCACTTGTTGTGAAGAGCACTGGTGTTTTATGTGATGAATCATTAACTTCTATACCTGAACTGTATGTTAACTAGCTAGAAATTAAATAAAAACTTGAAACAAAAAAAAATTCAAAAAACCAGATACTACACAGACACTTTAGTCTGTAAGATTTAGTATTGTCATGATACATGGGTAATAGATGAACAATAGACTTAATGGAATTGGAGATAGTAACCCACATTTTATAGGAAAACCTAGAGTTGGTAACTGCCCTTCAGATTATAGAATCAACTACCTTTTATTTATTTTTTCCTGTCTTCTGAATAGCTCATACTAGGAGTCAACAGGATAATAGTGACTCCTGTCACTATTAGAGTCACTATTATCACAAGAATCACTATTATCACAGTCACAGTCAACAGTGACAAGAGTAAGTTCAAGAGTCTCCAACACTTTACAAACACACACTCTCCATGCAGAGGGCCCTAAGGAGATACTCAGTCTCATCAAACACCAATAGGTATTTTAAGTCTTCTTTGGTAAACTAGAAGGTAATGAAAGTTTATGTTGCATATAACTAAAATAGAAAATAAGATAATTTTCTCTAAGCTAACAAGCAGAAACATTAGTTTTAAAATATGCATACACAAACAGGAAAAGAGGAAATGGGGCATAAATGAAGAAGATGAAATATAATTTGGTTAAGGGATAAATTACATCCTACAAATACGTCAAAAATGGATTCCAGAAAAGTCTGTCTTGTTTTAGTAGCATGTGATAGCCAAAGTCATTTCTTAGTCTCTACAGCTTCTGATTCTCTAGACTTGTTTGCTATAGGGAATCATAGTGGAAAATGGATGAAGAACAGACTATGAAATTGAAATGACACTTAAACTCTATTTAAGTTGTCACCCAGATTATATGTGATAACAGGTCAAGCACTTCCTTTTATGAATCATTTTTGTTAAATCATAAAATTCCCTCATAGAACATATCAACTCTATGATATAAACTCAGAAAGGTAGTCAAAAATAATATCTATTAAAAATATAACAAAGTAAAATCATGACTTTCATACAGATATAAAAATAAACATGGATTAAAGTTCTATTTTACTAATATGATATGAAGAAACCAAGCAGGCATTATAACTGGATTAAAGAAAAGTCAAAAAAGCAAACATTTTTATAGAGTAAAATAGTGTTGAAATTAATTGCAAATGGAGACAAAACTGTTTTTTTCTTGAGTAATGTGGGGGAGTTAGTTAAATTTCTATCAGACAGGCCTGATTTTTTTATTACAATTCCACCCTCCTTTGATCAAAAACTATCTCAAAAAAAGATTATCTTCATCACAAAATATGATTTATCTCATTAGATTTGACCTGATTATTTACATAGGTGCAGCAAGCGTGTCAATTTGCCAGATGGTCTTCTGAAGTTTGCTTTGATAGAAATTTTCATGAAGTCCTGAGGCTCAGAAGCAAGCCAGATTTTACCTGTAGTACCTATACATTTAGGCGAATTCTTCTCTTCTTGAGGTCTTTAAAATATCCTAGGTTCCTGGCCTGCCAGAAAGTGATCGTTCTTATTCACCTCTAAGTCTTAAGAATGCTGGAAGCCAGGTTGCAGGCCATTTTTCCCAAGAGGGCTTTTTAAGCTTTGGCTTTACAAAGTCATTTATAGTCCCTTAAAAGTATCTTATCACATCTGATAAATGAGCATAATTCTCAAGTAAAACATCCTCAGCAAGTCTGTAGTTGTATAACTAATATTTTCAATTATGTCCTAATAAAAGGAGAGCAGATTCTTATTGAACCTATGCAAATAACTACATTGATATGATAGTAAGAATATTCAGTAGAGATTCTGAATTGTGAAGGGGTCAGATAAGAAGAATAAAATCATTTACAGGGGCGCCTGGGTGGCTCAGTCGTCAAGCGTCTGCCTTTGGCTCAGGTCATGATCCCAGGGTCCTGATTTCGAGCCCCGCATCGGGGTCCCTGCTCAGCAGGAGGCCTGCTTCTCCCTCTCCCACTCCCCCTGCTTGTGTTTCCTCTCGTGCTGTGTCTCTCTCCGTCAAATAAATAAATAAAATCTTTAAAAAAAATCATTTACAAATGTTTCATTTCAGTTTACAAAAGTAGAGTCTACTAAATTGTTATGAGTTATAGATAGCTTAAGAAGAAATAAAAAACTTTCTTATGAAACCAGAAAATAAAACATTAAAATATCAAGAAATTCTTTTTAAAAATCACATCATTTCATTGTCTTATATAATGAATTCTTGTTCTACAGGATCTTGTGCTAGCAGAAGCCTTACCCAAAAGTACTTGGCATAATCTTTTTCTTTTGGGTTCTGAGACAGTATCTTTTTGTTGAAGATGAAGCACACAGGTCTGTAGCTGATTGCAGATACTTCCAGGGAAGCATCAGAGTGAAACAAACAAAAACATCAAATCTCCAAAACTAAACAAACAATAGCAACAAACATAAATATAGAGAACAAACTTCTGGTGGCCAGAGGCAAGAGGAGGAGGGACAGGTGAAATAGGTGAAGGGGATTAAGAGATGGTACAAACTTCCAGTTATAAAATAAATAAGTCACAAGGATACAAAGTATAACGTAGGAAATATACTCAATAATGTTGTAATAACTTTTTATAGTGACAAATTATAACTACACTTATTGTGGTTAGCATTTTTATTGTATGTAATTATCAACTCACCATGTGGTATACCTGAAACTAATATAATATGTCAACTATATATCAATCTTAAAAAATATACATGACAAAGTACTTAAAATGGCTGTGGTTAATTTATTGCAGATAACTTTCAAAAGGGAAAGATCTGAATTGATTTCATTAGAAGAATAATGCAAATAACAAGAAAATTTGGTTATTTTTTTGATAGGCAAAACAAGGTAGTAAAGTCTGTCCAGAAATGTTTTAGACAAAATAATTATAAACATAGTAGTTAAATTAACCCTATTCTCAAGAGAGACAGTGAACATTATATCTAACATTTTTTATTATGTTACGTTAATCACCATACATTACATCATTAGTTTTTGATGTAGTATTCCATGATTGAAATGGATTAACATAATTTTTACTGAGAAAAGAATCTTAAAATATATAATAATCCTGACATGATGTACAATGAATATTCCAAGCATAGAGTAAGAATATACCAAAGACATATTCATATCAAGTAAAGTGATTTGGCGTGGAGTACATTCTAAACATCTCTATATTGATAAATTTCCATAGGTAAGTGATATGAATCTCCATTTGAAAACCACTGGCCTAGAAGATGCTAGATTCTAATTAAAAAACCAAACCATGATAAAGTTAACATTTTTTAAATAACTGAAATTGTGACTGATAACATTATACTGCTATCTAATATCAGCCAAAGCACTGCTAGGACTCTGGCATATTATGCAGAGCAAGGGCTTTGACAAATCTCCTGAATGTCCCACACTATATACAATTTCTAAAATAGTTATACTAATAACATTTTACTCACACAAATTTAACTTAGAGAATGTTGAGCATCTTTTCTGATTTGAAAACTCTCCCAATACAACTCATCAATAGTAACATATCAAATAAATCTAATTACTTCTATAACCACTCTTTTTATGAAAATCATATCTATGTGCTTTCCAGGAAGTCTTAAAAAATAATTCGTTATATTTTGCTATATTGTATTTTACATCTAGGAATCAATTTTATTAAGGCAAAATCAGTGGAGAAAAAGATCTTTCTCTTCCTCTTTTTATAAGGCCACAGTTCTATTAGATTAGGGCTCCACTCTTATGACCTCACTTAACCTTGTCTCCTAAAGACCCTATCTCCAGGCCCATTGTGGGTCAGGGCATCAACATACGAATTTAAGGGGTATACAATTCAGTGCATAGCAAACCATCACACAGAAAGCCCTTATAATTTCAATTCTAAAATTTCAGCCATGGGTCAAGTTAACACAGAAGCATATAACTTACTTGTCTACATCAAAGTGCTATTCTCCTCTCAGTGGATAAAAATACTTAACTAACTTGAGTTCAAAATTGACAGGCACACAATCAGAAAATATTAACAAACCAGATTCTCTCTTGTCTCTCATCCAATACGTACAAGTTCTCTTGGTTCCTATTGGATCAATTGGTTCAACTATTAATCAATTTACAGAGATCACCAAATGATCAAACCATAAAACCGAATTCCCAATCAAAAAGGCTAAGAAAATATACTCTGTCATCTTTCACCCCAATAAAGAATATATTTCTATAAACAGTCCATTTACAAACATCACCAAATGGTCAAATCGTAAAACCAGATTCTCAGTGGAGAATAATTTATTGGGTATAAACAAACATAAAACAAGATTAGTAGAGAGCAAAATTGAAATTAGAAAAACACAGTCAACATAGTTTTACTGCCACTTTGGATTCACTTCTGGGAACCAAGAGGAGACATGCCTGGGTTAAAACTTAAAAGATACTTTTCAGAAAAAGGTAAAAATTGTGACTCTTATACTGATATAAAATGGACATGTGCTAAAGATTTTTACTCTTACAAAATGAGGGAGATAAGCAGATGTTATAATCTGTTTAAAGAAAAAGACAAAAGAGCCCTAATGTATATAGAATAAAGTATATCATGATTCTGGACTTCAAGTTATATTACAAAGCTGTAGTAATCAAAAAAGTATGGTACTGGCACAAAAATAGACAAATAGATCAATACACTAGAATAGCAAACCCAGAAATGAACCCACAACTATATGTTCAATTAACCTTCAAAAAGCAAGAAAGAATACCCAATGGGAAAGAGACAGTATCTTCAACAAATATTGTTGGGAAAACTGATCAGCAACATGTAAAAGAATGAAACTGGACCACACAAAAATAAATTCAAAATGGATTAAAGACCGAAATGTGAGACCTGAAACCATAAAAATTCTAGAAGAGAACACAGGGAGTGACTTCTGTGACATGCCATAGCCCCATCTTTCTAGATATGTCTCCTGAGACAAGGGAAACAAAAGCAAAAATCAACTATTGGGTCTTCATTAAAAACAAACAAACAAACAAACCTTCTGCACAGTGAAGGAAACAATCAAAAAAATTAAAAGGCAACCTACAGAATGGGAGAAGGTATTTGCAAATGACATATCTGATAAAGGGTTAATATCCAAAATACATAAAGTGCTTATAAAACTCAACACCCAAAAAGCTAATAATCCAATTTTAAAAGGGGCAGAAGACACGAAGAGACATTTTTCCAAAGAGACATACAGATGGCCAATAGACACATGAAAAGATGCTCAACGTCACTCATCATCAAGGAAATGCAAATCAAAACCACAACGAGCTATCTCCTCACACTTTTCAGAATGGCTAAAATCAACAACACAAGAAATAACAGATGTTGGAGAGGCTGTAGAGAAAAAAGAACACTTGTGCACTGTTGGTGGGAATGCTAACTAGTGCAGCCACTCTGGGAAAGAGAAGAGAGGTTCTTCAAAAAGTTAAAAGCAGAACTACCTTAGAATCCAGCAATTGCACTACTGTGTATTTACCCAAGGAATACAAAAATACTAATTCAAAGGGATACATGTACCCTGATGTCTATAGCAGCATTATCCACAACAACCAAATTATGGAAACAGCCCAAGTGTCCATCCACTGATGAATGGATGCAGAAGAGGTGGCATATATATAGAATGGAATATTATTCAGACATAAAAACTAATGAAATCTTGCCATTTGCAATGATATGGATGGAGCTGGAGAGTATTATACTAAGTGAAATAAGTCAGAGAAAGACAAATACCATATGATTTCACTCATATGTTGAATTTAAGAAACAAAACAAACAGTCAAACAGGGAAAAAAGAGAGAGAGGCAAACCAAGAAACATACTCAACTATAGAGAACAAACTGATGATTACCAGAGGGGAGGTGGGTGGGAGAATGGGTTAACTAGGCAATTGGGATTAAGGACCGTAATTGTTGTGATGAGCACTGGGTGTTGTATGTAAGTGTTGAATCACTGTATTGTATACCTAAAACTAGTATTACATTGTATGTTAACTCATTGAATTTTAAATAAAAACCTAAAAAAATAAAATTATACTGTATGTTAACTGAACTTTAAATAAAAACTAAATAAATAAAATGTTAAAAACAAACAAAAACCTAAAAAAAATAAAGTAGTATTTATATGAATTACAAATGGAGACAAAACTGTTTTTTCCATGGGGGTGAAGGGAGGCAAATCAGTTATAGCTCTCCCAAGAAGATAGAATTTACAATTTACAAACACAAAATAGCTCAAAGAAAATGAACATGGGGGCACCTGGGTGGCTCTGTAAGTTAACTGTCTGACTCTTGATTTTGGCTCAGGTTATGATCTCAGGGTCATGAGATGGAGCCCCACATCAGGCTCTGTGTTGGGTGTGGAGGCTGCTTAAGATTCTTTCTCCTCCTCTCCCTCTACCCTTCCCCCATGCTTGCTCGCTGTCTCTCAAAAAAAAAAAAAAAGAAAATGAACAGGCTACAATAAAACAGGCCACAAGTTTTCCACTGAAACACAATATTTTTTTCACATATAGAAATAATTGAGAACTGTTTTGTTTTAGAATACATTGTATAATTAGTTATTTTTGGAAATATTGCAAATTACATTCCTGACATAGTATTGTTCCAGGTAATCTTCAACTGAGTTCATATACTCTCATAGACTTTGGAGGTAACATCACCACCACCACCACCACAATCATCATAATGATTATTAGTACTTACATAGCACTAGCTCTGTGCCATACATGCTTCTAAGCACTTTACATGCATTAATCCATTTATTCCCCACAAGTCTGTAAAGTAGGCACTAATATTGTCCTCATTTTATAGGTGAAGAAACTAAGACACAGAGAATTGAAATAATGTCTATGATTGCACAACTAGCACGTTCTAGTAGTTAGGCCACTAAGGTGTGAGCTAATTATTTGGGGAATTTCATCTAGATTTTACTAAAAAAATGCAAAAAAACCCCCAACAAAACTGGACATTACTGAAAACCAAAAGATCTTTCCTTCTTCCATTGGTTCATTGAATAATTATTGAGTACTGCTATATCACAGGTGTGTGCTAAGTGCTACAAGTGCAAAATGATTGCATTCAGGACATGCTAACCCCAAATATGGCATCTTGGTATATTGAATATTTTAAATTGAAGAGTTTTGAGAAAATAGCAGAAGCAGGAAAATCACTCTGACCTCCTCCCACTTGCCCTTCTCTCCTGAAACAGGTCACAAAACCCTCATGTGAGGGGCGCCTGGGTGGCTCAGTCCTTAAGCGTCTGCTTTTGGCTCAGGTCATGATCCCAGGGTCCTGGGATCGAGCCCCACATTGGGCTCCCTGCTTGGCAGGAAGCCTGCTTCTCCCTCTCCTGCTCCCCCTGCTGCGTTCCCTCTTTCATTGTCTCTCTCTCTGTCAAATAAATAAATAAAATCTTAAAAAAAAAAAAACCCTCACGTGAGAAGTGCCCTCCCTATACTTGGAAGGAGGATCCTTCTTTCTGGAGACAAAGGGACTCCTAGAAGAATCCAAACAAATAGGCCTTGCTAAATTTTCCCTACTTTAGTACACTTACCTCATACTCATTAACTTATCATTTTCTATACAGCTGTCCACTGTTCATCAAATCTAGCATAAAAAACTCAGCTCTGACTGATTCTCTGGGTCTTCATTTTCTTATGAAGGATACCATGTCACTTAAATAAATTTGTGTGTGTTTCTTCTCTTACTCTGCCTTTGTCAGTTTAATTTTCAGACCCAGCCAGAGACTCTAAGATGGTCGAGGAAGACTTTTTCTTCCCCTACCATATATAAGTAAAGCAACATCCATAGCTTCAAGTTGCCAATCTAGGGAGGGAAACAGACATGTATTTAGACAATTATAAAGCAATATGCACTAGCAGGAGCTTGCAGTTTGCTGATGCAGGAACACACATTTCAAACAAATATAAATCCCGAAGGAAAGAAAAGGTTGAAGATATTGGCAAGGGTGAAATTGGGGAGACACTTGAATACCATGCAAAGTGACTTTGGCTATCCTGAAGGCCAAAAAATATCATAAAGTTTGAAGTACAAATTGCATTTTAAAAAGATCACTCCAACAGTAGTATGGGAAGGAATTAGGTAGTTAGCCTGGATCCAGAGAGACTGATGTATCCATTGTCTGAAAAAAAGAACCCTCAAAACTCAGTGGACTATTTGCTCAAGATTCTGTGTATCAGCAATTTGGGCTGTCCTCAGCTCAGCTCTTCTGCAGGTCTTTCCTGGGGCCTCATCTGAATGTCTGATCATTTGGATTAGCTGTTTCCTGATCCTCTCTATCCCTGTGTTTTTTTATCTTCAAGAAGGATAGCCCATACTTTTTTTCATAGTATGGTGGGTAAAATAATGCCCCCCCAAAGGTACCCATTTCCTAATCTCCATAACCTGTGAATATATTACCTTATGTGGCAAAAGAGACATTGCAAATATGATTAAGTTCAGGATCTTGAGATGGAAAATTATGCTTGAGATAGTATCCTCAATTACCCAGGTGTGCCCAATCTAATCACAAGGGTTCTTATAAGAGGGAGGTAAGAAGATCAGAGTCAGAGAAAGAGATGTAATGACAGAAACAGAGGTGAGAGAGTTGGAAAGAAAATTCAATACCCTACACTGCTGGCTTTGAAGCTGGATAAATGGGTCATGTGCCAAGGAATGCATGTGGTCTATAGAAGCTGGAAAGCACAAGGAAATAGATTCTTTCTCCAAGCCTCCAGAAGGAACCAGATGAGCTGACACCTTGATTTTAATTCAGTGAAACTGATTTTGGACTTCTGACTTCCAAAACTATGTGATAAATCTGTGTTATTTTATGCTACTAAACTTGTGAGAATTTGCTACAGCAGCAATAGGAAACTAGTATACATGGCAACCTCAGAGCAGCAAGAAATTAAATAAAAGCAAAAGCTACGAGGCTTCCTAAATCCTTGCTCAGAAGTTGCACAATGTCTCTTTTGCCTCATTCTGTTGGTCAAAGCTAGCCACAAAGCCCAAATTCAGGGGTGGGGAAAGAGAATTTATCTCTTGATGGGATGAACTATAAAGAATTTGTTGCCTTTTAAAAATCATCACAACTAGTTAGGAGGCAGTTAGAGTAATCCAGGTAAGAAGTGAAGAAGACTTCAAGTTGTTAAAAATGAATGAAAAGGAAAGGAGAGTTTCAAAAGATATTTAGTAAGTAAAACCATCAAAATTTGATGATTAATTGAATGTGGAGGGTGCGGGGGGTTAAAACGTATTTAATTCTCACATGAAGTTAAGTAAGCATTATCATTTAACTTTAGCACAGGAAGAAATATTATTACCTACCTTAAACCCAGAGGGATTAAATAATTTGTCTGATATCCCATAGCTTGAACTAGAACACAAGACTCCTGAACCTCTGATCTTTTCTCCTGGCTTGGCTCTGTTGCTTACATATTGCCATATCCCTGCCTTTACCTCATCCCTTCCTGAGGTCCCAACTTAATGGAAATATTTCCCCACTTCTTTTTTATCTGGAATGGGTGCCCATGTTTATTTTCACTCTTGGGATTTCATATAACTGGCATAGCAACACCAGCACATTCCAAGCTACATAATGGGAAAACCAATAGAGAAGCTAGTAACGAAAATGCAGATCCAAATAAAGCCATCTTATAGTGATCATACCAATAGGACAGTAGGTATAAAATCCTGAGTTGACTAAGATTAATCTGAGGAGTTGTGGTTTACAAAGGAAGAAGTGTCCTTTAATGGCTTCTTTCTCTGGAAAAGAGATTGTTTTCCCTCTCTTTCTCTTTCTCCTTAGGAATCATTAGTGAATGAAGGAAACAAGAAACATCCAAAATTGAAGATGAACCTTATTTCTTAAAAGCTATTATATCATGTAGCTAGTTTCCTTAGCAACTGTATACGTATCTCCCTACATAGTGTCATGAAAACTGCAAAGACAAATACAGTAAGTGGTATTGTTCTTAAAGTTAACAAAAAATTGCTTCTAAGTACTCTAACTTTGAATTTCCATGTAAACAGCTACATTTTAGCTTTTGGTCTCAATCCCAGGAGACAGTTACTCTAATATTATTTTATGAATCAATAGATAAGTGAGGTAGTAAAGAAACAAATTTATCATAGTTTCAGGAAAAACATGTCAGACACAAAGTAAGATTTCACACTGAAAATCTCTATGCTACCAAATACAGAATGTCGAGTATTATACATCCATATAACTTCCATGAGGCTTACAGCTAAATGGTATTAACCTGGGGAACTTATGGCACAAAATCTAACCAACATAAGTGTTCGATAAATGCTAGGTGGTATTATTATTGTTACTATATTAGAAGTTAAAACAAAAAAATCTAAAAAGAGAAATGCAGATGTCTCCTTGATATGTATTATCTATGTATAAAAACATGAATTCCAAAACCCACCCATGTATGGGATGAATGGACAGTCTGACCTTCCAGGTCAGAATTGGTTTAGAAACTGCAAGGTCTTGGAGCACCTGGGTGGCTCAGTCATTTGAGCAGCTGACTCTTGATTTCGGCCCAGGTTATGATCTCAGGGCCATGAGATTGAGCCCTGTGTTGGGCTCTATGCTCAGCATGGAGTTTGCTTATGATTCTCTCTCTCTCTCTGCTCCTCTCCTTGGAGCTCATTCTCTCTCTCTAAATAAATAAGTAAAATCTTAAAAAAAATAGAAATTGCAAGGTCTTTTGAAGCCATCTATACACATGACACTGAATCAATATTACATCTTATGTGCATGTGTGTATATGATGTTTTTGAGTTGTGTACAAATGTTTGATGAGTAAAATGTCAGTTGATTTCAAAGCATTAGTGAATTAGTAGATATTTTGTCATTAAATATTTTTCTAAAACTGCATACTAAAAATAAAAGTGGTAACTCAGGGAATTTTTGACGTTGCACTAGGTTCTGGAGGCCCTTTTTACAAAATCACTGCATGAACAACATAGTTATACAAGCTAATGGTTTTTCCCTCCTTCTTCCTGAGATTCAGATCGGACCATCAGGATGTAATTCCTCCCAGGGATGTTCAAGAAGAGTACATACAAACGTGAATGACTCTTGAACAGCCAAGTATGGCTTCTTCAGTAACTTGTTACTTTCTACAAATGTCACTAGGCTACGTTTTTGGTGATACAAAGTAGTTTATTTTCTCATTCTAAAACTATATTCACTTTTATACCTAATTCTGTGGTAATTTTGTATTCTTTTTCTTAAAGACACCCACTTGAACTGTGGAAATGTTAGGCCCACAAAACTTAGATTGGTCTCCTGTACATGCATTGTTATCTAATCTTCAGAATATTCATATATATATATATATATATATATATATTTACATACCGGAGAGATACACTTTAGTTATTCAGTCTTTCAGCAAATACTATGTGTCAATTATTATTCTAGGCTCTGAAAACATCAGTGAACATCACGGACAAAAATCCTTGCCCTCAGAGATCATATATTCTAGTGAGGTTAAAACGCATTGTATAGATAAATCGTTACTTCTCCTGTGTCATAGATTTAAAAATGAGTAAATAATATTGGCCCTGACTACAAATGTTTTTCCTCCAGTACATTTCCCTTTCTTTGATTAGCTTAACCTACCACAGCTCTTGCTTCATCTTCCACATCCACTGTGGGATGAGGTTTGGAATTAATTCTCTTCTAGTCTTGGACAAACTTCTACTTTCCCTGTGACCTTCTCAAGGGTCATAATATGAAGTGAGATACATTGCTTAGAGATGCTTACTTATTTTTAACATGGCTTTATTTTTTCTCTTTTGGATAAAAGACACCCTGAACATAAACTTTTGGGGTTTTTTTATCCTTTTCTCTAGGTCACTGCTTAAGATTTTTTTTTTTTTTTGAGTTTCAAGATCATAGGCAGCTCATGTTGCAGAGAACAGATTATTAGCCATCAATTTTTACTTTCCATGTAAGAGGAAATAGGAGTTTACTCCTTTTAAATATCTTCCAGGAGCCACTGAATTTCTCTCAGTAGTGTCTTTTTTCTCTCTATATTCTGTTGTTTCCTTTGGTTTTGGTTTGCCTACAGAGTTTTTCTCCCTGGCAATTTCTCCCACTTTTCATTCATTGTGGAAGTGGTTGGTGTTAATAAGAAAAGGTAAATTTTCCTAAGGCTATAGAGTACAGTAAAAACAGCAATATAAATTAGAGTTAGCTAAATTGTTCAGTAAGGGTTACTTTTTATGCACTGCTTTTGGCTCCATCAATGTATTCAGGGAAAAGTGACCTCTGAAAGTCAATTTCCTGGACAAATCTGGCAGGGAGCTAAATCTGAAACTGAGGCAGGAGTGGGCTATTTTGACATTGACTAACTGAGGTAATTGAGTCATGTAACCACATTATTCTCCATGTTTAGACAGAACTTTACACATCATTTGATTTTCTTCAGAGATGTACATTGTGAAAAGAATTTCCCTAAGTGACTTACCTACTCTTCTGGACTCAAATCCTATAATTTGATTTCCCTCATTCCAATATAAAGTATAACTACCTACCATTCTCCCAAGCACAAGAGGTTGAAGTTCTTGAAAATTGCTTAAATCTCAGTGGGGTTTTATGGTGACATTTTGCTAATATTCTTTGGTAACAAAACATTTTAGGTTTGGAAGCCAAAGCCCATTTCTATGGTTTTGTTTTTGTTTTAAACACACTATTAAGAAAGAAAATATGTCAGAGAGATCAAACTTACTACTTCAATATTCATTTGATTTATTACCAGTCTAGAACTTGTTTATTAGAATCTATTTAATAATATTAAATATTTCATCTTTTGTTATAGAGAAAAATCTTCATGATTTTTTGACTCAATTTGCAGATTGAAAGGTTTTTAAATCTCTTTTATACTAATAGCTTGATAAAATTTGAAATCTTTATTATCCATTGTCTTTTTCAGTGCACCTTGTCCTTCTCAAGTGCTCCCCAGTGATGATCCATGTTTACCACCCACACCCGCCTTCCCCCTCCTCTGAACCACATTAACATTTCCTCCTGGGCCACATACCCTGTCTGCCTTTGGGCTTTACTGTCAGGTGCCCCAGTGAGGATCTACCTTAAAATAGTGAATTGAGATTTGAATGATGAGAATAACTTTATCTGTTACCCCTCTTTTTCTCCCAGGAGATTTTGGATTTTGATAAGGGACACCTGAAAGTAAAATGTATTAACCTGACGAAGGAATGATAGATGGAATTGCAGGCACTATGCAGGCCAGTTAAGTTTGCAGGAGGGATGAAGGGTATGGAGAAGCAAGAGCAGAGTTTGAACCTTTAAATTATAAAACACATAGTGGTCTATTATGTATGAGTATGTGCCTAGAGCTTGAAACAACTTATAGGATTCTAATCTACTCACTTAGACATTTGACGTCTGTTTAAGAAATGAATTCTCACAATAAAAACTGCTGTTCTTAAAACAGTTGGGCACAGAGTATTTCTTCTTTTCTATATTGCTGCATTGAATTTCTGCAATTCCTCTTGCCAAAAACTCAGTTTAAAATGTGTATGTCATTCCAGTCTAGTTAGATCTGTATCAAGCTCATCGCTTTAGTGCAGCTGTGGGTTTATGTCCCAAGTCATGGAAGAACAGGTTGTTTACCTGCCTGCTTGCCAGGTAGAGCAACTGTTATTTTTTAACTCTCTCCTACACTCAATAATGACTGCCCATTCCATTACCAATTCATTTGAACATTTTAAAAGCATCCTCATAGATTTCAAATGAAAAACGGTATCCTTAATTTTTGCATTGATATTGTGTTTGTACTGTGGTGTTGTTGTTGATGGGTGTTTGCTTTTTGTTTTGTTTTGCTGTGTTTTCTTATTTTCAGAATTTTGTTCTTAGATTGCAAGAGTGACCTCTAGTGTGAAACATCTGTATAGTTATAATCTCAAGCTCCAGGGCCTCTTATCCAGCCCTAATTTCCATAGGTATTGGTGTTATACAAAATATAGCAAGCCAGACCCCCACAAATATGACAAATTATTATCCAAGAATGAAAGCCCTAAGTCAGGTTTTTTCATAGTATTTGTTATGTGTTTTATTCCCAATGTTTGGCTACCAAAGGATACCTGCATCCTGAAAATTATAAAATGGCAAGGACAATACTTCCAAAAATGCCCTTGCAATGAACTAGAAGTAAATTATGACATTCTTTATGAGCTGGATGTATTTGACTGCAGAAAATTGTTTTGCAGGTCTTTTGTTGCCCCTGGCAATCCTGTTGTGAATAATTGGCTGGTACACTCACCTGTTCTCTTTCTTCTCCAGAGGAAGGAAGTGTTTTCCTTACCACCACACTACGTAGATACAAGGCATAAAGAACACACTGTACTCTTCATGGGAAAAATTAAAGTAGACTTAAGCATATGCCCTGCCTTTCCACAAGGTCAGCCAGAAAATCTGCAGTACGGTCAATGGCATTTCTTATTCCCTACACAAGGTTACATGGAAGCTTTACCTGCCTTTCAAGGGCTAGCTCCCCTTGCAGTAAAAATAACAATCTTTCACACTGGCGTAGTGCTTTAAGACTTACAAAACATTTTCATGCATATAATTTTACTTCCTCCCCTCTCTTTAGGAATTAGACATTATTTATCCCATTTCAGTGATGAAAAATATGAGGCTTGGTAAGATTAAATTGCATGTTCAAGGTTAAACACCTTGATGGAGTTTTAAGTCTCTGGACTCAAACTTAATATACTTTTCTCACAGCTGCTTCATAGTCTAACAGTCAGATTTTCCCAAAATAATATATATATTTTTAAGTAGCCTACATATAAATTCCTATGCAACTTGAGAAGAGAAAGTGATGATCTGGTTGTAAGGATCAGGGAAAATTTTTATGGAGAAAGTCACATATAATTTAGTCTTTAACAAATAGGAAGAATATGGAGAGATGAGGAAAACCATTCCAAATTAGGCAAAATCAAGGCAATGGAAAAGTATAGAACATATACAAGAAATAAAAAGTAGGGGCACCTCGGTGGCTCAGTTGGTTAAGCGGCTGCCTTCGGCTGGGGTTATGATCCCAGGGTCCTGGGATCAAGCCCCATGTCAGGCTCCCTGCTTAGCAGAGAGCTTGCTTCTCCCTTTCCCTTTGCCTGCCACTCTGCCTACTTGTGATCTCTCTATCTCTCTGTCAGATAAATAAATAAAATCTTAAAAAAAAAGAAAAAGTAGTCTAATTTTTTTAAGTATCAGAGGAAGTGGAAAATAAGGTTAGAAAAGAAAGTTGAGATCAGGAGATGAAAGTTCCCTAATTCTAGAACAGGATTTCTCAACCTCAGTACTATTAACATTTGGGACCACACAGTTCCTTGTTGTGGGGGGACTGTTCAGTGCTTTGCAAGATGTTTAGCAACATGCCTGGCCTCTACCCACTAGATACCAATAATTCTCCCTCCCCGAGTTGTGACAACCAAAAATATCTCCAGATATCGCCAAATATTCCCTTGTAAAGGCAAAATTGTTCCTTATTGAGAATCACCTAAATTGGTAGATTATGAGAGCTATTTCAGATTTTGAAGCAGAGCAGTGTCATGAATGAATCTATGCTTAGGGAATACAAACGTGGAAAAAATATACAAGACAAATTGGAAAGGGTAAGGTATTGAAGGCAAAAAAAAAAAAAACAAAACACCTGTTTGGAGGTTATGACAATGGTCTCAGTGTAAAGACCAGAGGTAGCTACTATATTGGAAAAAACATTAAACTTAGAGACAGGGTACTTGAATTGCATTGCCAGTTCTGTCAACAGTTAATATGTGTTCTTAGACAAGTAATTTAAAACTTCGTGCCCTCCATTTCTATAGTGTGTGAGAGTGAAACATGATGATCTCAAAGTTCCCTTCTAATTCTGTATATTGTGACTCTGTTAAAGACAGATATGCAAATGTTGTTGCTAAATAACTGCATCTACTCTTCTCTGTACAACTTTCAGAAGAATCTTGGTGGGTATCAGAGGTGTGTCTTCTTTCCTGTGTAAAAATAAATAGCATGGCCTTTACTTCTCAGATTAACTTAGGTGAAAAAGCAATTCAAAAAAAGTGAAGAGTTTGAATTATAAGATACATTTTAAAGACATGTAGACGCATTACTTTCAAGTACATGAAGTACTTAAACCATAGGTGTTGAAGCATTGCCTAAGCTTCTAGCTTTTGGAAGCTAGTTTAGCTAATTAATTTAGCATTTACTGAAAGCATACTAAGTGCAAGACACTGTGCAAAGCTTCACAGGGGTTAAAAAGAGGTTAGCTATGGGGCCTACCGAGAAGCTTATAGCATAGTAAGAGATCAACAGTATACACAACTATAATAGAGCAGAATGTAGTACATGCCAGACAAATCATATGTGCAAGTCTCATACACATCAATAGGCTGATTTTCAGGATGTTTAATGTAGAATACAGACTAATTTCAGGTTTAAAAAATAATCAAATCACGTTTTGAAAATTCATATAACTTTTTCATTGAGTTGCTAAAAATACTTGAGTAAGAAAAAATACATGGCAATTATTCATCAACTCAAGATGTCCGAGTAATATATATATGTTATTATACAGTTTTCAATGCCTTATTTTCCTTCCTCTTATCTTCCTTTAATTGTAATTGTCCTACATCTAGGCTGACCTCATTTGCCAGTGGAACCTTAAGTAGATAAGAATGGCTAGCAAATAGCAAATTGTTCATGTGTAAATGATTGTTTTAAGTAACTTGAAATCTTTTTCCTTTTTAAAGTTTTGTTCTAAATTATCAGCATTTTTAATGTTAAGGTTTTATTACATGCCATATAGTTAAGTGCAAATTTTGTAAGAACACATTTCCTATTGAGCTGTTTTCTATTATTTTCTTTCTTGTCCTCCCTTCAAGCTATCAGCAGAGCTATATACATAGCAGATGTATTACTTCAGTTAATAGGTCCTACTTGAGATAATTTTTGAGGTACATACACACTCATGTGCATACATATACAGTGTAAAGGGAATATGGCAGAAACAGATGTAACTAATTCAGGGGAAAATGCCATGTCATTCATAGATAGATAGATATTGATCACAGTAAATAACAATATATACACAAGTGTATATGTGGGTGAGACTAAGTGTGTATATGTATGTCTAGGCCAGAGAGAAAAAATACGGATAACTGACAACTATTTGGGAATTAGTTTTATCATTTGAATGGCTTTTTTTTCCTCCTTTTATCTACCAAGTTAATGTTCTTTCCTTATTTCATGAACAGACAGAGCATGGAATTAACAGCCGAGTCAGTTTGGCTCTTTTAGCTATCTTTGGGAGAAAAATACTATAAAGAGAAGTTCAAACTAATACACAATATGTGGTCTCATACTATTTATAGATTTCAATAAACTCTGTTTTCCTTGCCCCCTCTTTGTAAACAGCCATGGGTTCAGATAATTTTGACCTTGAAAAGACAACATCTGGAATGATACATATATATCTTGTAACATGTAGGAAAAGTGGAGATAAACAGAAGAAAATCTGAAATGTAAAGTAGAAAAAGAGAAAACAAGAAGGTTCTAAGGAAAAACTCGTGGAGAGAAAGAAGCTGCTAACTATAAAATGCTATTCTAGCGTGGACCTACCTCCTGTCTATAAATATGGTAACAATATAAATGAAAACACAAAAAGGAAATTATTCACAGAGCTTTGGAGAGCTAAGACTAGCCATTTTCAGTTTAAAAGGAAAGGTTTCGGGCAAATATTAGGAATAAGGAAATAAGAAGAAGTACAATTGGAAATAGACTACTAAAGGAAGGCCTAGACGTTGTGGTTGGTTCAGGTATTAAAAAAGTGATAGCAGTGAAAACTAAATGTGCTCTAGAACACAATCTCTTAAAACGGAAAAAAAAAAACAAATGAAACAGATTTAATTAAAACAAGCATACCTTCACTTTTGTACCCAATCCCATCTATCCTTAAACTAAACTAGGGGTATTCTAGTTAGAAAATCAATTCATAATTTTGGGTGACTAATATCATTCTAGCTACTAAAGTGTATAGGCAAAAACGACCCAATTCTTTATCCTCAGGGAGCTCAATGTCTGATCTTCTCAAGAAAATCATATGCAGAAAACTGATGTTTTTATTGTGTGGTTCTGATAAATACAAAGAATAGCAATAACAGGAGTATTGGGTCTTTTACATTACCACCTGTACTCCTAGTTGCAGAGGCTTTTTGACATTGTCAATTTGAGTATTTCTTCCAAAAGATGTATCCCTGTTTCTTCTGTTTACAGGCTAACTTCCTAGCCCACTTTTAACTAGCAAACTGAAGGTCTTTCCTAATCAAAACTTACTTGCCTCTGTGCAAATAAATAGGCCGTCTTTTCCATCACATGGTCATGAATGTTGGTATGGCAGAGGCCCAGTCCACGTACATAAGATATACCTCACGTTGGCCAGTTTCTTACCCAAATGCATTGGGAACTATGCATTCCTTTATTTTCTGAATTGAATAGTTAAGGAAAATCATCTTTGAGAGTTGCAAGGGAAAGAGGTTGCTTACAGTCATGTCTTTGACTACAGGGAGTAGGTGAAAAAGGCTAGAAGGATGTTGAGAGGTTCCAGTTAACTCTAGTCAGATACAGAGGAGGGTGTAACAGAAACAAGTGGCTTTGAGATTCTTTTCCAACAAGCTCACTCCTGGCCTACTGCTTGTATAATATTCACACTGTGGGAAATATGGGGCAGCATAAGATAGAGTTCTGGCCCAGGAAACTTGTGAATATTTTGGAAGACTGAACAGAAACAAGTGATATGAAACTACTAATCTAAGAAATGCCATAAAATTATCTTTAATAAAGAGTTCTTAGTGAAACTGTGAAATCTTTGAAGGCAGAGACTGATCATGTATTATTTACTTTATATCTCTTCAATACCTAAGAAAAGACCTTGCCCATAGTAAACACTTGTTAAATGCTTGTTGAAATGAAGTGGCATGCTTGTGGAAGAGACCATAAAAACTTAAAATATATAAAAAATTTAAAATACATGGAGATCATTATTTCTAGAAGCCTACTTACAGGAAAACTGGGAGGCTGCAGTTTGTTTTTAATTTTGTGCACTACCGAATTTTATAAGCATTTATTATTTTTATACTGAAAAAGAAATCACAACTTTCTAGAGCCTTTATAAGGGAAAGGACAGGGAACAATTCATGGAAGATAAGAGCCAGATTCAAGGACAAGAGAATGGGGATGATTGAGGAGACAGGAGAGTTCCCTGGAGAATGGGGAAAGAATTTTATAGGAGAGAGAAAAGACTGTGAGCATCTGCTTTGAAAACTTGGCATCAACAGGTGAGTAGAATTTTCAAAAGCTCTGCTGTATTAAGCAGTTATTATGTTAGCCTGCTCTTTGAGGTGTTCAAGCTAGCAAGGCTGACTGATTAGGAGCAGTGCAGGTTACCAACAGGGAAGGGGAGAGGAATGATAGGCAGAGAATTTATTCCTAGCAGGGTGGTTGGCTCAGTGTTGCAGGAGGAATAAAGTAAGAACCCAGATCTGCAAATCATATATGGCTCAAGGAATGGGGATAAACTGTGGAGGATGTACAAGATCACCAAAGCACACTTCTTCAACTTTCAGAATTTAATTCAGGCTGTTTCTGGCATAAGACTCAGAATTTGGCTTCTGTCTTTCTCTGTGAGCAACGATAAGTCTCTGTTTCTTTTAATCATCATGCCTTTCAGCAAAGGTATATAGAAGACATGACTTTTTGTATGTTATTATATTGCTAACTCTAATAATTAGCTTCAAAACCCTTTATTTTCTGTTGTCCATGCATCCTTCTGTTTTTAAAGTATAGAAAATTTATTTGAACTTATTAAGTAAACAGAATATAACTGTTCTGCTCTCCTTTTCTTGATCCATTGAACTCACTCTCTTTCCTCTTCTGGAATTTACGGACATGGGGAGAGAAAGAACAGTTCAAGATAGAATCCATATCTCAAACAAGAAGTGATGGTGACCCTCTCTGATTGGTATTGTGTGAATATAGCACTCTGGCTAATTTGCACAGGCATATAACCATTATTGACTCTGCCTTGATGGAGCTTTTCAAAGGCAACATGGATCATGTCTGTTCCTCTTTTTTTTTTTTAACAAAGAGAGAGTGAATGTGAATTGGGGGGAGGGGTAGGGAGAGAAAGAATCTTAAGCAGGCTCCACACCCAGTGCAGAGCCCAACACAGGGCTCAGTCTCACAACCCTGAGATCATGACCAGAGCCAAAATCAAGAGTTGGATGCTTAACCAACTAAGCCACCCAGACACCCCAATATCTGTTCCTCTTTTTTTTTCTTTACCCCCCCCTTTTTTTAAGAGGGTTGGGTAAAGAAAGGAAAAATGTGAACTGCAGGGCATTCATTTACTATTTGTGCCCTACTTTATTTCAGATTGAATTTGTGATGGCTTACAAAGATACATTTAATGCCACAAGAGAAAACCAATTTATTTTTTATTATGTTATGTTAATCACCATACATTACATCATTAGTTTTTGATGTAGTGTTCCATGATTCATTGTTTGTGCATAACACCCAGTGCTCCATGCAGTACGTGCCCTCTTTAATACCCATCACCAGGCTAACCCATCCTCCCACTCTCCTCCCCTCCAGAACCCTCAGTTTGTCTCTCATAGTCCATAGTAAGAAAATCAATTTAAAAATAAGAAAAATTTGTGATGCATGGGTGGCTTAGTCTGTTAAACGTCTGACTCTTGATTTCGGCTCAGGTCATGATTTCAGCATCGAAAGATCAAGCCCCACTCTGGGCTCCTCGCTCAGCATGGAGTCTGTTAGAGATTCTCTCTTTCCTTCTCCCTCTGCCCCTACCCCTGCTCACACACTCAAATAAATAAACAAACAAACAAACAAACAAACAAATAAATAAATAAAGTCTTTTTAAAAGTAAAAGAAAAAGAAAAAAAGAAAAATTAGATCTAAGCTTTTGAGAATCATGTGAGTACTATTTTTTTAAAGACTTTATTTATTTGATGGAAAGAGAGAGCACAAGCAGGGGGAGGGGCAGAGGGAGAAGCAGGCTCCCTGCTGAGCAGGGAGCCCAATGTGGGGCTCGATCCTGGGACTCCAGGATCATGACCTGAGCTGAAGGCAGTAGTTTAACCAATGGAGCCACCCAGGCACCCCTCAAGCAAGTACTATTGAGCACATTATGTGCCTTGCATTATGCTAATCTCTCTAAGGAAATGAAAGCAAAATATAAGATGGTTTCCACCTTTAAAGACTATGACATTTAATTGGGAAGATGAGACAAACATCTGTGAAAAGGCAATATGGAAGAGTGGTTAGGATCTTTGGCTGTGGAGTCGAACTGTCTGGTTTTATATCTCTGCCACTTAGGATGCTTGTGGCTTTGGGCAAGATGTTCAAATTCTTGCTTTTGTTAGCCCATTTGTAAAGTGAAAGTAATAGTGAGAATAATAATTAATAAAAGTGAGAATAATAATACCTTACTCATTGGGTTTCTGTGAGTGAGAACTAACTTAGAACATACTAAGCACTTAGCTTATTTTTGTTGTTATAATTATTATATGAAGTGGGGCGCAACTAAATGTTTAACTCCCTGTGAACATATGCAAATATGTTCGCGAATGAATGCGAATATGTATGCAAATGAGTTTCAGAGGAAAAAGAGAAGTCGGTGTACACATAGTGTAGTCAGGGCCAGCTTCATGGTGTAGGTGGCATCTGAGCTAGACCTTGAAGGGTGAAGTTTTAAGTGGGCAAAGGAGGCAGATAAAGGCATGCCAATCAAGTAGGCAGCAAAATATAGTATAATGAATGGTAAGACCAGGGGGATTTGTAGTAAAAAATATTAATAGTCCGAAAGAACCCTTATGGGACTTCAGAAAATCAATAATATGACACGAATCTGATCAGCAATCTGTGGATAGCTTTGGATTTCACTTTCTCAATGAGGCATTAAACTTGATGCTTCCATTTTCTGAAGGATTAAAGGATCCTTGTGGGACTATTTTAAACAACATTTCTGGAGTCACAGCCTACAAACAGCCAACAAGACTTATCAAAGTGAATGTCACCTATGTTAAAACCACAGCCACATTTTATTTTTATTTTATTTTCAAAAGATTTTTTAAAGCTTTCCTCAGCCACATTTTAAACCACACTATTATGCTCAGAAAACACACTAGTATTTTTGTCAGTCACCATATAATACCTGGATCAATCTTAAGATACACTGTAAGAATTGTCATGTTTGTATCGATGCATTTCTCCTCCAAACTGGTACGGTAGGATTTGACTAGCAAGTCATTCCTTGTACCAGAAGCTGTGATCTTATCATAAGGGATTCACAAGTACTTTTGATGATTCAGAAGGAGAGAAAGTGAAAAAGATTTATGTTTCCAATCAGATGTTCTCAAATGACAAAGATGACCTTGTTCAGAGGAAGTAATAGTTATCCTTGTTCTATTTTTACTACTCTCTTGCCTGACTGCTAAAATAGACCTAACTTTATAAACCTTAACACCTAATTTCATATAGTTTGAAATCAAGTAAATAACTTTTGAAAGAAATGAAAGAAAAGAAGAGAAAAACTTTTAACTATGAATCTCATATGGATTTAAATAATTTTTCAATTGGTATGATTACACATGTTGACTACTCTATAAGCATAGATTTCTAGATCAATAAGGGAATTTTTTTAAAAAAATGAAGCCATTTAATCTTAAAGCATTTATAGAATTTATCTGTTTTTTCTTCCACCTAACAAAATATAGAGAATCATGTGCATTTAATTTCAAACAATTAATTAAATCCAAATGGGTTATTATGCAACTATATGTATAGTTGAATACACAGACATTAGAGTATTTGCTTACTTCAACTCTTCTGTCATCTTAATTTGCTGAGTATGAATTGGACTTGCTAGTGTAGTGAGCTAAATCCAAGGTCTTTGTCTTTTCCCACAGGGAGCTTTTTAAAATCCCTTTGTCAAGCCAAGATATGGAAAGCACTGGATCAAGGGAAGCAGGACCATAAGCCAAGATTAGTGGAGCCAACATAAGCAGCCAGGGTCCAGTGGGGCAGAGAGGAACTAGGGTTCAAGGCAAGGTAGGGTTCGCAGGCAGGAAACCCACTCTGCAATAAATAGAGGATAGGGAATACACAGGAACTAGGACTCCAGGCACAGTGGTCAGGCAGAGTCAGACACAAAACACCAGAACCAAGGGACTTTGGAGCTAAAGCCAAAACCTATCCAAGGCAGAGGTACTCACATCCTCTTCCCTTTAGAGAACCAATGACTGGTACTCTAGGTCTAGGTCTCCAAGTGAAGAAATTCTCCACCTGGAAAATCCCAACACTCACTATTCTAGGCCAGCTACTTGAAATATGAGAATGTCAGCCTTGAAAGAGTCCTTAGAAATTCTCTTAGCTGACTCTATTTTTAAAAGAAGAAACTTAGGCCCTTTGGGAGGATGAATTTGTCACAAAAAAAAAAAATCACAGCCACTTATTGGAATGGCTGAGGCTATAATTCCAATGTCCTGACCCCAGGACATTTTCCATAACATGTTTCTGCCTTGCCTACACGTGGTGCCTTTGAATGGAAAATATGACTGAGAAAACTAGTATCGTTAGACACTGAGCTAACCAATCCCCCTTCTAAGAAGATAGAAGAGGAGAAAATAAGTGAGGTTTATGGGGATGATATACAGTCACAACGGAAGTTCCACTCACTCACCCTTAATGAAATTCAGTAACAGAAACTTCTGTTGGGATTAAGGCTACTTGATGAGACAGCTTAGTAAATCCTATAACACTAAACAATTCATCCTCCAGTGGACTTTGCTCCACTTACCCTATGAGCCAATCATAGACTAATGCAACTCCACTGTGCATACTTTTAACAATGATAACAGTGCTCTGCCTCATCTTTGAGGCCTGCTGCTGTACTACCTGTCTACAGCATAGGCAAAAAACTATTGGCATGTTCCTCACCACCCCTAAAAAGATTTCCTGGTTTACATGCATTGTAAAACAAGAAACAGTAGAAAGTTTGAGTCTCCCCGCCTTTCTCTCTCTTTCTCTCTCTCTCTCTCTCCCCCCCACACACACATTTTTAACCATTTCCAAATAATTAGTCTAAGAATACCCATGGACTCTTTCCCCTTCTCCTTCCTTTCCTGATCAATTAATTAGCTTTGGTACCCACTTCTTTCTCTCATGAAATCTTACTCTTTTTTGGGGGGGTAAAAAACCTACTATACTGCAGTTTCCACCATTTGGGACAGCTAAACTATGTCTCTGCCTTATCAACTTTTTATTTCCCTTTGAATCTTACCAAAAGAAATACATGTTCTTCCACCCTTTAGCTTCATAATCGTTTGTTCTCAACTATAATTTATAATTCATTTCAGTGGCTGTTATCATTTAATTTAGAAAATGATTAGAGGGATTTCTTCTTTAGAAAAAAAGGGGGAGAAAGCTGTACAAAATCATTCTGGAGTGTCAAGGCTGCTTTCTTTTCTAGATATATAGGAATGGTAAGGCAACATTGTTGCTAGTAGATTGAACACTGTACCAATATGTTACAAGACATGAATTCTTTCTATCTTGGGGAGGGTATGTGCTATGGTGAGTGCTGTGAATTGTGCAAGACTGTTGAATCACAGAACTGTACCCCTGAAACAAATAATACATTATATGTTAAAAAAAAAAAAAGAAGAAGATACTAGGAAGGGAAAAGTGAAGGGGGGGAAATTGGAGGAGGAGACGAACCATGAGGGACTATGGACTCTGAGAAACAAACTGAGGGTTCTAGAGAGGAAGGGGCTGGGAGGATGGGTTAGCTTGGTGAGGGGTATTAAAGAGGGCATGTACCGCATGGAGCACTGGGTGTTATATGCAAACAATGAATCATGGAACACTACATCAAAAACCAATGATGTCATGTATGATGATTAACATAACATAATAAAAAAAAGTTCTAAAAAAAAGGCAAAAAAAAAAAAGAAGACATGAATTCTTTTTTTGCCATTGAAGCCGGATGATTATTTTACCTCAGGAAAGTCAGATGATTTCTAACTAAGCCTGTTTCTAAATCTCAGTGATCCATTCAACTTGACACTGTAATTTCAGAGAAATTAAGGACACTGGTGTGTAGCTTTGGCTGCAAATGGTTAGTTAACATATTGCATGACTGATAGGAAAAGCCAGTATGACCAGTGAAGAGCTATCCTCTGATTAAACCATAACTGAACTATTTTGTTATATATGTATTTTTTTTCAAAATGACAGTCTATGTGTTCCTCTTAAACTCAGGCAACCCACATCCCTGGAATAGTGGTCCTCAACTTTCTCCCCCTCAACACACTGGACAGAGGTGACATTCACTGTCACACTTTTAATGGCCATTTCCCATATGCGAGGTATGACTCTATCCTTTATCACTCAAGAAAAAGTACACTGGAATTGATATGACTAAGAAGGACATTAATATATATATAACCTCAGTACTGTTATAAATTTTTAAGGAACTAACTTAAAACTTCAGCACATTATTAGAACAAACTTCTGAAAACATGCCTCATAACTGAAAATAACATGTCCTTAAGTTTTGTGTGTCCTACCACTGACCTACTGGGTTGGAGTATGCAGCTCTGGACACTCTCAGCATTTCATCTACAAATAAAAAAAAGGTGTATGCCATAATTATGGATTCTCTACTAAAGGAATAAATCTCTTGAAAGTTAAAACTTCAAACTAAAATACATAAAGAATAGTAGGAAAGTAAATGGCTTTTACATTGATATCACAACTATCCACTGCTCATTTAAAAAAATATATAAGTTTTTATTTTAAATTCCAGCATAGTTAACATACAATGTTATATTAGTTTCAGGTGTACATTATAGTGATTCAACAATTCTGTACATTACTCAGTGCTCATCATGATAAGTGTACTCTTTGATCTTCATCACCTGTTTCACCCATCCCCCCACCCTTCTCCCCTCTGGTAACCATCAGATTGTTCTCTATAGTTAAGAGTCTGTTTCTTGGATTGTCTCTCTCTTTTTTCCTTTGTTCAGTTGTTTTCTTAAATTCCACATGAGTGAAATCATATGGTGTTTGTCTTTCTCTCACTGACTTATTTCACTTAGCATTACACTATTTAGCTCCATCCATGTCACTGCAAACAGCAAGAATTTTATGGTTGAATAATATTCCATTGTGTATTATATATATATATATATATATATATATATATATATATATATATATATACCACCTCTTCTTTATCCATTTATCTATCAGTGGACATTTGGGCTTCTTCCATAATTTGGTTATTGTAAATAATGTTGCAATAAACATAAGAGTACATATATCCTTTTGAATTAGTGTTTTTTTTTTTTTTAATTTGGGGGTAAATACCCAGTAGTGCAATTATTGGATCATAGGGTAGTTCTATTTTTAACCTTTTGAGGAACCTCCATACTGTTTTCCACAGTGGCTGCACCAGTTTGCATTCCCACCAGTAGTGCAAGAGTTCCCCTTCCTCAGCATACTAGCCAACACTTGTTCCTTGTGTTTCTGATTTTAGCCATTCTTACAGGTGTGATGTAGTATCTCATTCTAGTTTTGATTTGCATTTCCCTGATGAGTGATGTTGAGCATCTTTTCATGTGTCTGTTGGCCATCTGTATGTCTTCAGAAAAATGTCTATTCATGTGTTCTCCCCATTTTAATTAGATTATTTGGGGTTTTTGATGTTGATTTCTAGAAGTTTTTTAAATATATTTTAGATACTAACCCTTTATTGGATATGCCATTTGCAAATATCTTCTCCCAATCCGTAGGTTGTCTTTTAGTTTGTGGATTGTTTCCATTGCTGTGCAGAAGCTTTTATTTTGGATGTAGTCCCAATAGTTTATTTTTGCTTTTGTTTCCCTTGCTTCAGGAAATATATCTAGAAAAATGTTGTTATGGCCAATGTCAGAAACATTACTGCTTGTGTTCTCTTCTAGGATTTTCATGGTTTCAGGTCTCACATTTAGGTCTTTAATCCATTTTGAGTTTATTTTTGTGTGTGGTGTAAGAAAGTGATCTAGTTTCATTCTTTTGCATGTTGCTGTCCAATTTGCCCAACACCATTTATTTCAAGAGACTTTTTCCCATTGCATATTCTTGCCTCCTTTGCTGAAGATTATTTGATCATATAATCGTAGGTCTGTTTCTGGGTTTTCTATTCTGTTCTATTGATCTATGTGTCCTTTTTTGCGCCGGTCCCATACTGTATTGATTGCTACAGCTTTGTAGTATAATTGGAATCTGAAATTATGGTACCTCCAGCTCTGTTTTTCTTTTTCAATATTGCTTTGGCCATTTGGGGTCTTTTGTGCTTCTCTGCAAATTTTAGGATCATTTGTTCTAGTTCTGTAAAAAATGCTATTGATATTTCTATAAGGATTGCATTAAATCTGTAGATTGCTTTGGGTAATATGGACATTTTAACATTTGTTCTTCCAATCCATGAGCATGGAATATCTTTTCATGTCTTGTGTCATCTTCAACTTCTTCATCAATGTCTTACACTTTTCAGAGTATAGGTCTTTCACCTCCTGGGTTAAGTTTATGCCTATGTATTTTATTATTTTGGTGCAATTGTAAGTGGGATTGTTTTTTTTTATTTCTGTTTTTGTTACTTCAGTATTAGTGTATAGAAATGCAAGAGATTTCTGTACATTGATTTTGTATCCTGTGACTTTACTGAATTCATTTATCAGTTCTAGTAGTTATTTAGTGGAGTCTTTAGGATTTGCTATATATAGTGTCATGTCATCTGCAAATAGTGAAAGTTTTACTTCTTGCTTACCAATTTGGATGTCTTTCTTCCTTTTTCTTGTCTGAATGCCATGGCTAGGACTTCTAGTACAGTGTTGAATAAAAATGGCGAGAGCATACATCCCTATCTTGTTCCTGACCTTAGCAGAAAATCTGTCAATTTTTCACCATTGAGTATGATGTTAACTGTGGGTTTTTCATATACGGCCTTTATTAGGTTGAGGTATGTTCCTTCTAAACCTACTTTGTTGAGAGTTTTTATCATAAATGGATGCTGTACTTTGTCAAATGATTTTTCTGCATCTTCTGAAATAATCCTATATTTTTTATCCTTTTTCTTGTCGGTGTTATATATCACATTGATTGATTTGAGAATATTGAACCACCCTTGCATCCTGGGAATAAATCCACTTGATCATGGTGAATGATTCTTTTAATGTATTGTTGGATTGGGTATGCTAATATTTTGTTGAGCTTTTTGCATCTGTGTTCACCAGATATATTGGCCTACTGTAGATCACTTTCTTTTGTGTTGTGTCATTATCTGCTTTTATGCATCAGGGTAATTCAAGCCTCATAGAATGGATTTGGAAGTTTTCCTTTCTCCTCTATTCTCTGGAATAGTTTGAGAATAGGTTTTAACTCCTCTTTATTATTATTGTTTTGTTATGTTCAGTTAGCCACTGTATGGTACATAATTAGTGTTTGATGTAGTGTTTAATGATTCATTAATTAACTCCCCTTTAAATGTTTGGTAGAATTTGCGTGTGAAGCCATTTGGTCCCGGACTTCTGTTTGTTAGGAGTTTTTTGATTACTGATTCAATTTCATTGCTGGTTATCAACCTGTTCAAATTTTCTATTTCTTTCTGATTCAATTTTGGGAGGTTATAAGTTTCTAGGAATGTATATATTTCTTCTAGGTTGTCCAATTTGTTGGCATATAATTTTTCATAATACTTTCTTTTAATCCTTTGTACGTTTTTGGTGTTGATTGTTATTTCTCCTCCATCTCTGATTTTGTTTGAGTGCTCTCTTTTGATGAATCTGGCTAAATGTTTGTCAATTTTGCTGATCTTTTCAAAGAATCAGCTCCTAGTTTCAATGATCTGTTCTATTGGTTATATTTTTTTGTTTTGTTTTGTTTTGTTTCTATTTATTTCAGCTCAAATCTTTATTATTTCCTTCCTTCTATTGGTTTTGGTTTGTTGTTTGTTCTTTTGCTAGCTCTTTTATTTTATTTTATTTTTTGATGAGTGATATTGGATTTTTTAATTTAAATTCAATTAACCAACATATAATACATTAGTTTTTTATTACTATGTTCAATTAGCCAGCATAGAATACATCATTAGTTTTGATGTAGTGTTCAACAATTCATTAGTTGCATATAAAACCCAGTGCTCATCACCACACGTGCCCTCCTTAATACCCATCACCTGGTTACCCCATCCCCCCACCCCCTCCCTTTCCACAACCCTCACTTTGGTTCCCAGAGTCCAGAGTCGCTCATGGTTTGTCTTCCTTTCTGTTTTTTTCCCATTCACCTTTCCCTCCATTCCCCTGTGGTCCTCCACACTATTCCTTATGTTCAACATATGAGTGAAACTGTATGATAATTGTCTTTCTCTGATTGACTTATTTCACTTAGCATAATCCCCTCCAGTTCCATCCATATCAGTGCAAATGGTGGGTATCCATCCATTCTGATGGCTGAGTAATATCCCATTGTATATATGTATCACATCTTTATCCATTCATCTGTTGAAGGACACCTTGGCTTCTTCCACAGTTTAGCTATTGTGGACATTGTTGCTATGAACATTGGAGTGCATGTGCCCCTTCTTTTCACTATGTCTGTATCTTTGGGGTAAATACCTAGTAGTGCAATTGCTGGGTTGTAGGGTAGCTCTATTTTAAACATCTTGAGGAACCTCCATAATGTTTTCCAGAGTGGCTGTACCAGCTTGCATTTCCACCAACAGTGTAAGAGGGTTCCCCTTTCTCCACATCCTAGCTAATACTTGTTGTTTCCTGTCTTGTTAATTTTAACCATTCTAACTGGTGTAAGGTGGTATCACAGCCACATGCAGAAGAATGAAGCTGGACCATTCTCTTACATCATACACAAAGATAAACTCAAAATGGATGAAAGACCTCAATGAAACAGGAATCCATCAAATCCTAGAGGAGAACATAAGTGATAACCTCTTCTTCATTGACCACAGCGACCTCTTTCAAGACACGTCTCTAAAGGCAAGGGAAACAAAAGCAAAAATGAACTTTTGGGACTTCATCAAGATTAAAAGCTTCTGGACAGCAAAGGAAACATTCAACAAAACTAAAAGGCAGAGTAATATTCCATTATATATATGGACCACATCTTTTTTATCCATTCATCTGTTGAAGGGCATCTCGGCTCTTTCCACAGTTTAGCTATTGTGGACATTGTTGCTATGAACATTGGGGGGCACATGGCCCTTCTTTTCACTACATCTGCATCTTTGGGGTAAATACTCAGCCGGAGGAGATTATGCTAAGTGAAATAAGTCAAGCAGAGAAAGTCAATTATCATATGGTTTCACTTATTTGTGGAACATAAGGAATAACATGGAGGACATTAGTAGAAGGAAGGGAAAAATGAAGGGGGGAAATCGGAGGGAGAGATGAACCATGAGAGACTATGCACTCTGAGAAACAAACTGAGGGTTTTAGAGGGGAGGGGTAGGGGGATGGGTTAGCACAGTGATGGGTATTAAGGAGGGCACATACTGCATGGAGCACTGAGTGTTATACAAAAACAATGAGTCGTGGATCACTACATCAAAAACTAATGATGTATTGTATGGTGACTAACATAACATAATAAAATTAAATTAAAAAAATTAAGAGGCAACCCACGGAATGGGAGAAGATATTTGCCATTGATATATCAGATAAAGGGCTGGTATCCAAGATCTATAAAGAACTTCTCAAGCTCAACATCCAAAAAACAAATAATCCATTCAAGAAATGGGCAGAAGACATGAACAGAGAATTCTCCAAAGAAGACATACAGATGGGTAACAGACACATGAAAAAATGTTTAACATCACTTGCCATCAGGGACATACAAATCAAAACCACAGTGAGATACCACCTCACACCAGTTTCTAGCTTCTTTAGGTGGAAGGTTAGGTTTTTTACTTGAGGGTTTTTCTTGTTTCTTGAGGTATACTTGTAATAATAAATTTTCCTCTCAGAACTGATTTTGCTGCATCCCAAAGATTTTGGACTGTTGTGTTTTCACTTTCATTTGTCTCAATGTATTTTTTTATTTCCTTTTGATTTCTTATTTGAGTCGTCCATTGTTTAGTGGCACGTTATTGAACTTACATGTATTTGTGGTCTATCCAGTTTTTTCTCGTTGTTGATTTCTAGTTGCATAGCATTGTGGTCAGAAAAGATGCATGGATTGACTCTGATCTTTTTCAATTTCTTGAGACTTGTGTTGTGGCCTCATATGTAGTCTACTCTGGACAATGTTCCATGTGCACTTGAAGAGAATGTGTATTCTACTGTTTTAGGATGGAATGTTCTGAATGTATCTGTTCAATCCATCTGTCCCAATGTGTCATTCAAAAGCCTCTGTTTCCTTGTTGATTTTCTGTTTGGATGATCTTTTCATTGATATATGTGCAGTGTTCACGTCCCCTAATATCATTGTATTACTATCAATTGATTACTTCATGTTTTATTAACTTCTTTAAGTATTTCGGTGGTCTTATGTTGGGTGCATAAATATTTACAATTGTTATATCTTGTTGGATTGTCCCCTTTATTGTTATATAGTGTCCTTCTTTGTCTCTTTTTATAATCTTTTATTAAAGTTTGTCTTATTTTTTTTAAAGATTTTATTTATTTGACAGAGAGAGACACAGAGAAAGAGGGAACACAAGCAGAGGGAGTGGGAGAGGGAAAAGCAGGCTTCCTGCCAAGCAGGGAGCCCTATGCGGGCCTCGCTCCCAGGACCCTGGGATCATGACCTGAGCCAAAGGCAGACGCTTAACGACTGAGCCACCCGGGCGCCCCAAAGTTTATTTGTCTTATATAAGTATTGCTACCCCAGGTTTCTTTTAACATCCATTTGCTTGATAAATGCTTCTTCATACCTTCACTTCCAATCTGCATGTGTATTTCAGTCTAAAATAATTCTCTTATAGGCAGCATACAGATGGGTCATGTTTTTTAATCCATTCTATCACCCTATGTCTTTTGATTGGAGCATTTAGTCCATTTACATTCAGAGTCATTATTGATAAGTATATATTTATTGCAATTTTGTTGCTTGTTTTATGGTTATATTTGTAGTTTTTCTTGATTCCTTTACTCTCTTGCTCTCTTTTCTTAGGTTAGTTGGTTTTCTTTAATGATATACTTGGATTCCTTTCTCCTTTTTTGCATATCTATTACTGGTTTTTGATTTGTGGTTACCATTTGGTTTGTATATAACATTTTCTGTACATAAAAGTCTATATTAAATTGATGGTCACTTAAGTTTGAACCTATTCTTTACTCCTCTCCTCCCCACATTTTAGGCCTATGGTATCATACTTTACATCCTTCTTTTGTGAGTCCTTTGACTTTTACAGATATATGTATTCTTACTGCTTTTGTGTTTCCTACTTTCCTTACTCTTGCTTATCATCTTTCCTTTCCACTCAAAGAGTAGGTTCACTATTTCTTGTAGGGCTGGTTTAGTATTCATGAACTCCTTCAGTTTTTGTTTGTCTGAAAAACTCTTTATCTTTCCTTCTGTTATGAATGATAGCCTTGCTGTATAGCGTATTCCTGGTTGCAGATTTGTTTCCTTTTAGCACTTTGAATATCTAATGCCACTCTTTTGGCCTGCAAATTTTCTGCTGAAAAATCAGCTGATAGCTTTATGGGGTTTCCCTTGTATGTAACTGTCTTCTTTTCTTACTGCTTTTAAAATTCTCTCTTTATCGTTACCTTTTTCTATGTTAATTACTATGCGTCAGTGTGGACCTCCTTAGGTTGATTTTGTTGGGGTATCTCTGTACCTCCTAGATCTGGATTTCTGTTTCCCTCCCCAGATTCAGGAAATATTCAGCTATTATTTCTTCAAATAAATGTTCTGCCCCATTTTCTTTATTCTCTACTTCTGTGATCCCTATAATGTGAATGTTATTTTGCTTGATGTTGTTGCTGAGTTCCCTAAATCTATTCTCATTTTGCATACTTTTTTCTCTCACCTACTCAGCTTGATTACTTTCCTTTACTCTGTCCTCTAGGTCGCTGATTCATTCTTCTGCTTTGTCTAGTCTACTATTTATTCCATCTAGTATATTTTTAATTTCAATTATTGTGTTCATCATCTCTGTTTGTTTTTATTTAATCTCATTATTAAGGGTCTCACTGATGTCCTCTACTCTTTTCTCAATTTTAGTAAGTATCTTTATGACCATTGCTTTAAATTCTTTATCAGGCATATTAATTATCTCCATTTCCCTTAGGTCTCTTGCTGATTGAGTCCTGTTCTTTCATTTGGGACATATTCTTCTGTCTCCTCATTTTGTCTAGCTCTCTGCCTCTGTTTCTCTGTTAGGAAAGGCAACTATATCTCCTGCACTTGGAAGTAATGGTCTTATAAAGAAGAGACCCTTTAGTGCCCTGCAGTGCAATGTCCCCTGTTCACCAGAATTTTGCACTTGAAGGGTGTCTCCTGTGTATGATGCATGTGCACTGCTATTAGAACAGAATCTCTTTCCCTTCAGTCCAGTCACCTGTAATGGCTCTCTCTGTCTGTTGTGGACAGTGTTTGGTCCCTGTGGTGTTAGTGGGTAAGTCTGGGGATGCCTTGGGCTTGAGTTGAATCATACTAAACATTTGCCAGAGATGCAGTAGCACCACACTGTTGGGCACTTTCCTTATTTTTTACTCTGAGAAGCTTTTGTTGGTGGGCAGGGCCTGCAGGCAGACTAGTTGTCTGTCTCTGGCCCACAGCTGGGGTTTCCATCTCACTGGTGTGTGTAGGTTATCTTTCCCTCTCTCTGGGACAAGAATCACTTTAGAATGGTGCTGGACATTGTAGGGGTTGCTTAAACACTGTCAGGCTTGTAGTACCAACCTGTATGGGCTCTGGCCAAGAGCATATTGGAGAGTGTGGATCAGCCAAAGAACAGCACAGAGGTGGTGCTTTGGAGCTGTGATGCTAAGAAGGTTTGCATGCATCTGGTCCTCTGTGGGAGGAGCTCTGCAGTGTCAGGCCTGAGGTGGGCCTGTGCAGAAGAGCAGATCCTTGGAACTACAGCACAGTGGGGTGGGGCAGTGGTGTTAACCAGCTTTGTGTGCCCTCATTCCTCTGCTGGAGAGGCCCTGCAGTGCCAAGATTGAGGCAGAACAGTCTGGAAGGGTTATCCACTCCGCTTTTCATCCATCTTGTGAAAGTCAAATCTAAGTATAAGTCCAGGGAAGAAAAGAGAACCTCTATTTACATTAGCAGTAACAGGAATAAAAATTCTAACTCCTTGGATGAAAATAAAATTAACTTGATCATTCAGGCCTAAGATATACAACTTACAGATTTCTGTCATGTAACTTTAGACACCTAGTTAATATGATAGACTGAATTGTTATGCTAAAGACTCATCTCTTGTTCTAAACACAGAGAGATGCTGGACAAAATAAAACAAAGATTGTACATGCTTAGCCCAGCTTGAAAGTAAGTAAGGGAAATTCCCAGATTTAGAAATGTAAAGGGAAATCAAACCCAGAGAAGGGAGCATAAACTGAAGCTAAATACCTCCTGGAAATATCAGAAACAGATAGGGACATTAGGGGTATAAGGGCTTGGGCTCAGAGTCAGACCACAGAGCCACAGATCTATGTAAAATGTAGAGCTGGAACTGAGATCCAAGCAAAAATAAAGAAGCTTCAATGGTCTGTGAAGACTAAAAAATCAATGAAAAGGGGATGAGAAACCTGTGTTCACTGGTCTAGGAAAGCAGCCAGGAAATTCACACTCTGTCAAGGGTCATGCCATGAATGAAAAGAGATACTCAAGAGAAATCAGAACTCTAAACTTGTACCAATCATGGGTGTGGACTCTAAATTCACACAACGCACAAGTGGTGCAAACCCCCAAGCTAAGTAATTAACAGGAAAACTGGTTCCAAACCAGTGAAACTTGTAAGGCCTTTGCAGAGGCAAACTTGGAACCACTCTGAGGGAATACCTTCATAGCCCTCAGCACCCAGGACTCCCACAAAAAAACAAAAACAAAAACAAAAACAAAAAACAATCCCTGTTGTAGATAAAAATACAGTAATGAAATTATAAACCTCACAAGAAAATTAACCACTATGAGTGTGCTTCCATTGACACAAATGGGAAAAAAATTGTTTCCTAAGAAATAGAGATAATAGGACAATTTAAAGGAGACAAAATGGGTTCATTGAAAATTGTCTAAAAAAATCAAGAGTAAAGAACAACTATGTGGCAAGAATATGGTATTGATGGTTAATCTATGGCCTTTATAAAAACAGTAGCCCATCAAGGGATTGGGGCAGTGGAACTAGATAAGGAAATTAAAAATTAAATTTTTACCCTTGAGAAATTCTTAGAAAATCCCAGTACATGGGGAGATTATGATGTGTGGCCAACTCTTAACTATAGGAAACAAACTGAGGGTTGCTGGAGGGGAGGTTGGTGGGGAATGGGATAACTGGATGATGGGCATTAAAGAGGGCACATGATGTAATGGGCACTGGGTGTTATATGCAATGGATAAATAACTGAACTCTACATCTGAAACTAATGATACACTAGATGTTGACTAATTGAATTTAAATAAAAAATAAATAAAAAAAAAAGATGTGTGGCCAAAATTAGATTTTATCTTTCCATACTTACCTGCAATTCTCTCACATTAGGTAAGTCAGTCTCAGGTTCTTTTAAAGCTGTCTCAGAGCAATTGTATGGGTTTGAAATGCAAAATAGAATCTCTATGGGCTAGATGAAACTTATACATAGACCATTCAATGATTAGGGTGATGACTTTAGCTTTGAAAAAAAACCAAACATGAAGAGCTCATAGAATGTGTATTCTACTTACATTTTATTCAATTTATTTTGTGTATTGTCCTTTTATCTGTCCCCTCCCAGATGTAAATTTCCTGAGGACATTGATCTTTTTTAACTTTTAACAGCTTTATTGAGTTGTAATTTACATAGCATACAATTTACCCATGTAAGGGTACCATTCAGTGGTTTTTTAGTAAATGTATACATTTCTGTAGCCTTCGTTACAATGTAGCTTTAAAAACTTCCATTCCTGACCCCAGCCATAAGTAACTACTGATCTACGTTCTGTTTCTATAGTCATGTGTTTTCTAGAAATTTCACATAAATGGAATCATACAGTATGTAGTCTTTTGTGTCTGACGTCATTCATTCAGCATAATGGCTTTGAGGTTTACTCATGTTGTAGCATGTATCAGTAACCATCCACATGTTGGTGGAAATTTTAGTTGTTTTGAGCTGTTACAAATAATGCTGATATGGGGAGGTAGTTCAAGATAATGTAGGAAGGGACTGAACTCACCATGGAGACACCAAATCTATAGCTACATATGAAATGATTTCCTCTGTACAAGACCTGAAAACTACCTGAGAATTTCTTCACATTGGGCAAACAATGAAAAGGCCACATGGTAGGAAGTAAGACAGGCTAAGACATAATCTCACCATAAACCTCACCCCTGGTGCAGCAACTTACAATCGGGAGAACTCACAAACCTGGAGCTTCTCCTCAGGAGCAAAGGGTTCATTCACCACATTGGTTACCACCAGTTTTTTAATACCTGCAACTAAGAGATGAGCCTCCAAATATCTGGCTTTGAAAATCATTAGGGTTACCGTCCCAAAGACCCAAAGGGCTGTAGTGAACTGAGAAACATTTATTAAAAGGCTCATGAATGGACTCACTCACCTCAGGGCTGCCAGCACAGAAACAGTTATTTACAAAGCACTCAGACTTATGTGAAAGAGATTAATTTGTTAATCTTAAAGCACCAGCTGAAGGTTCAGGGGACTGTCAGGATACTCTCCAGGGATGGAGGCTAGTGGGCACTGTTTTCACATTCTCCTTCTGCCCTGCTAAATCTATCAGGCACCATCTTTTTTTTTTTTCTTTTCTCAGTGGGAACCATCTTTGGGCTCTTTCTCTGCTGTGCTCCAGAGCACCGGTGTCTCCCAGACAAGAGCTTTTACACACATCTTGTACCCTGGTTTTTGTGTCTGGTACTCTGGTTTTTTCAGCTGCTGCCCAAGGAATGCCCCTTTATCTCTTGGTTCCAGAGGCCAGGGCCTTTATGTTCATGGGCCCCATGGGACTATAACAATAAGAGAAACAGTTCTACACAGACTACTACAACACAGAGGGTTCTGCATAGACAGCGAACTGAAACAGACCCTCAGTCTGTCTGTGAAAGAGGCCTATTTGCTTGTCTTGGAACTAAAGACTGAGAAGCAAGCTTTAGGTTGGGAACATATTTAGGGACCTACATAGGCTGAGGGATACCATATTGCACTCTGCCTTGCTCTGTCTCACTGGTATCTCTCAGAAAGAAGCTTATATGTTTGCCTGGAGCCCCAATTTTTGTGACTGTCACTAGAGGATAACTCCAGCTCACCAGGTCTGCAGGCCAGCAGTGCTTATGCTTGCAGCCACACAGGACTGTATATATTTGCATACTTTAAAAGCTGCTGCCTAAGGATCTGGCTTCCAACCAGCCTGAATCTAAGGGCTGACTGAAACACACCCCTGTGGGACACTGATAGGTTTTTATGCACCCTCAATCACTGGGAGCTATTAAAAATGTAATAAGCTATTTGGAAAATCACAAAGGTTTGAGAGACAGCAAAGAGCTGAGGCAATTGAACACTAAGGATCATGTCCTATGCAAGGTCACTACTTCAAAACTAGGAGAGGTGGTTATTTCATCTAAGGTATAGAAATCAACACAGAGGATCAAGTAAAATTAAACAGAAGGAAATGTTCCAAACAAAAGAACAAGGTAAAACCTCAGGAAAAAAAAAAAAACTTAATGAAATGGAAATAAGTAATTTACCTGATAAAGAATTCAAAGTAATAGCCATAGACATGCCCACTAAATTCATGACAAGAATGTGTGAACACACTGAGAACTTCAACAAAAAGATGGAAACTATAAGTACCAAACATAAGTCACAGAACTGAAGAATACAATAACTGCACTGAAAAATACAATACAGAGGTTTAACAGCAGATTAGATGAAACAGAAGAAATAATCAGTGAACTTAAACACAAGACAGTAGAATTCACCCAATCAGATCAGCAAAAAAGAAGAAAAAAAGTGAAGATAGCTTTTGGGACTTAGGAGACAATATCAAGTGGACTAACATTTATGTTATAGGGATTCCAGAAGAAGAGAGACAGAAAAGGCCAGAAAATTTATTTGAAGAAATAATGGTTGAAAAATTCCCTAACATTAAGTAAGGAAATAGGCATCCAGATCCAGGAAGCCAAAAGTATCCAAATAAGAGAAATCTAAAGATATGCACACCAATATAAGTAATTAAAAAATCAAAGGATTTTGGGGTGCCTGGGTGGCTCGGTTGGTTAAATGTCTGCTTTTGGCTCAGGTCATGATCCCAGGGTCCTGTGAGCAAGCCCCACATCAGGCTCCCTGCTCAGCAGGGAGGCTGCTTCTCCCTCTCCCACTCCCCCTGCTTGTGTTCCCTCTCTCACTGTCTCTCTCTCTCTCTGTCAATTAAATAAATAAATAAAATCTTAAAAAAAAGTTTTTGCCAAGGTGACACAGGCAAAAGCACCCCAGAACACTCCAGATTCATACCATTTTGGCTTCAGATAGCTTGCTAGGGCACCCCACATGCAGAGCGCGTTGGAAACTCTTGGCTGATGTCTGCTTTAGGTCCAGCCACCCTGCCTAATTGTCCCTTGCATGGAGTGCCCCGGGAACCCCAAGCTTATTCTTGCATTGGTTTCAGCCACTCCACTAGGGCACCCCCTGTGTGAAATGCCTTCGAACACTCCTGCCCCTGTTAGCCTTGGTTCCAGTCACCCAGGCAGGGAACCCACTGTGAGAAACACCTTGGGACACCCCAGCTGGTACCCAATTCAATTTCAGCTGTCCCACCAGTATGGGAGTCCTGGGGCACCCTGGCTTATACTCAGTTAAGCTTTAGCCATTCCACCAAGGCAAATATTGTGTGGAGAGCCCAGAGACCACACCAGACCATGCCCATTCCAGCTTTAGTCATCCTGCCAGGATGCGCCCTGCATAGAGCACCACAGCGCCTCCCAACCTATACTTCACCTTGGCTTTAGCCACTCTTCAGGGCACCTTCTATATAGAGTCCAGGAACACCCCAGTTTACATCCATTTCAGCTTCAGCTATCCTGCCAATGTGTCGTCTGTGGGAAGAGTTCAGGGTACCCCTAGCTTGCACCCAGTTTAGGTTCAGCTATCCTGCCAGGGCACCCTCTGTGGGAAGAGCTCAGGGACCTTCCAACCTGCACACTATGTCAGCTCCTGCTACCCTGCCAAGGTACCCCCTTAAGAGAGAATCTGGGACATACCACTTTGCACCCATTTCAGCTTCAGCTGTCCTGATAGGGTGCCCTCAATGCATAGAACCCTAGACAACCCAGCCTGTATCCACTTCAACTTTGCCTGTTCTTACAGGGCAGCTGTTACATGAAAAGCTTCAGGACCCCCATCCCATGCCAGCCACAGGGCCAACCAGCCAGCATAAGTCACCAAGTACACACAATCTATATAAGAGACAACTGTATGCAAGACCATCCTTTCCAGTTTAGGAGAAGTAGCTATTTTGCCTAAACCACAGAAACAAACACAGAAAATCAAGGGAAACAGAGGACTATGCTCCAAAAGAAAGAACAAGATAAAACTTCTCCCCCAAAACCTAAATGAAATGTAGCTAGGCAATATGCCTAATAAAGTATTTGAGGTAATTGTTGTAATGATATTCACTGGGCTGGAGATAAGAGTGGAAGAACTCAGTGAAGCCTCCAATAAAGAGATAGAAAATATAAAAAAGAACCAACCAAAGTTGAAGAATACAATAACTGCAATTAAAAAAAAAACACACCAGATAGAGGGAATCAACAGTGGATTAGTGGATGCAGAAGAATATATCAGTGTTCTGGAAGACAGTGTATTAAAGCACTCAAGCTGAACAGTAAAAGGAATTGAATTTTAAAAAATGAGGATAATTTAAGGGATTTCTTAGACAACATCAAGTAAACAAACATTGTATTATAGGGGTCCCAAAAGAAGAAAAGAGAGAGTGGTAGAAAATGTATTTGAAGAAATAATAACTGAAAACTTCCCTAACTTGTGAGGGAAATAGACATACAAATTGAAGAAGCACAGGGAGTTCCAAAGAAGATGAGCCCACAGAGGTCCACACCAAGACACATAGTAATTAAAATGTCAAAGGTTAAAGAGAAAGAGAAAATCTTAAAAGTAGCAAGAGAGAAATAGTTACCTACAAGGGAAAACCTATAAAGTTATCAACTGAATTTTCAGCAGAAATTTTGCAGGCCAGAAGAAAATGGCATGATATATTCAGTGCTCAAAGGGGAAAACAAAAACAAAAAAAACCTTACAACCAAGAATACTCTACCTGGTAAGTTTATCATTCAGGTTTGAAGGAGCAATAGTTTCCCAAACAAAAGAAAAAAAGTTTACTACCACTAAGCCAGGCTTATAAGAAATATTAAATGTGATAAGAGAGATAAGATGGCAGAGGAGTAGGAGGACCCTAGATTCATCTCATCCCACAAATACAACTAATTTGTATTGTATTCAAAAAATTCAAAATATCCAGTAAATCAACCTGAAGGCAGACAGAACAAACTCCACAACTAAAGCAAGAGAAAAAGCAACATTGAAGAAGGTAGGAAGTATGGAGATATGGCCTGGGAAAGAAAAGGATTGCTGGTGCTGTGGAGGGGAGGGAACCATGACTGTGGAGAAAGGCAAGAGAAAGAGGAAAACAAAGGGGAGCACATCAGGAGAACATTTCCCCAAAGCCATTAGCTTGGAAAATGAGAGAGGCTGAATTTTGTGAGTTCTTGCAATCCATGGGGCTTAAAGATTAAAGTTTAAGGGTTGGTGGGCTTGGCTGGGATAGAGCCTGGAGGACACTGAATTGTTCCTGGAGAGAAGGCAGGGAAACAGTCCGGGGACAGATGGCCTGGAAACAGCAATTTAAAGAACGCCTAGGGCATACAGCAAGGAGATTATTTGCTCTTCTTGGACAGTGTGCTTGAGAAGCAGTGTTCATGGAGACGCCTCTCCAGGGACAAAGGAGCTGGCTGGCACAATTTTCCTCCCCCACCCCTCAGCATAAACATAGAGCTGTCTGAGGAAAGCTGCTCAACCTCAACTCTGGCTGCCTAACTTCCTTACACCAAGTTCCACACCCCTGTGCTCTGGCAGGACTGACCTTTTCAGTCAAGCTTGTCTCAGTCCCAGTGTGGCAGACTTCTGCCCCAGAAGACCAGGGCAGGCCCCTGACCACACCACATCCCTAAAGCCTAGAGTTTTACAAGTCAGCAAACTTGGGTAGGAAAAAGCCCAGAGAACACTGCACTGTCCTGCAGAAAAAGCAGACAACCTGGAGGCAGTTGGTATGGAAACAGCAATCTGAAAAAAACACCTCAGACACACAGAGGGGAGATTATTCACTCTTCTCAGAGTGCTTCCCTGAGAGGCAGCATTCATGAAGATGCCTCTCCAGGGACAAAGGGGCTCGCTGGCACCATTTCCTTCCCCCAAGCCTCGGCATAAACATAGAGCCACTTGCTGGAAGTAGCACTATACCCACACTGGGTGCCTAACCTGCTTACACCAAGTTCCACACCTTTGTGCTTTGGCAGGACTGCCTTCCTTAGTCAAGCTTACCTCCATCCCAACACATCAGTACTCTTCCCCAGAAGACCAGGAGAAACTCCTGCGCACAGCACATCTGCTGACCAGAAAGTTCTGTAGGGCTTTAGTTATAGTGAAAGTAATATCAAGTCTCATTTAAAAAGCAGACCAGAGCACATCTAGTTAAAACTTGCCATATTCTGGCCAAGGACCAAACACTGCCCACTCTGAGCAAAGAGAGTCTCCGCAGATGACTGGCCTGAAGGATAGAGTAGCCAAAACACAGTAACAGCACAAACCATATACACCAGAGACACTCCCTGAAGGGCCAGGCCTTGGACACTACATGAACTCTTCTTCATAAAGCCATTACTGTCAGGAGCAGGAAACATAAGGAACTTTTCTAACATAGAGAAGGCCAAGACAGACAATATGCCAAGATGGAGGAGTTCATCCCAAATGAAAGAATAAGACAAGGTTATGGCCAGAGATCTAAGCAAAAAAGATACAAGTAATATGCCTAATGGAGAATTTAAAGCAACAATCACAAGGATACTAGCTAAGCTTGAGAAAAGAATGGGAGACTTCAGGGAGATCCTTCCACATGGATAAAAGAGTTTAAAAAGAGTCAGAAATAAAAAATGAAATAACTGAAATTGTTAACAGGCTTGATGTAATGAATACAAGTCTGGAAGAAGCAGAGGAATGAATAAGTGATACAGACAACAAAATAGTGGAAAATAACGAATCTGAACAAAAGAGAGAAAGAATTATGGAACACAAGAATAGACTTAGGGAATTCAGTGACTCCATCAAACATAATAAGATTCATATTATAGGAGTCCCAGAAGATGAAGAGCAAGAAAAGGGGACAGAAAATTTATTCGAGAAAATAATAGCTGAAAATTTCCCTAATCTGTGGAAGGAAACAGACATCCAGATCCAGGAGGCAGAGACAGCTCACATCAAAATCAACAAAAGCAGGCCAATGCCAAGACATATTGGAATTAAATTTATGAAATATAGTGATTAAGAAAAATTCTTAAAAGCAACAAGACAAAAGAAATCCTTAACTTACAAGGGAAGAACCATAAGGCTAGCTGGAGATTTATCAACAGAAACGTGGCAAACAAGAAGAAAGTGGCATGATATATTCAAATTGCTGAATGAGAAAAATCTGTAGCCAAGAATACCCAATCTAGCAAAGCTATAATTCAGAATAGGAGAGATAAAATGTTTCCCAGACAAACAAAAACTAAAAGAATTTGTGAACACTAAACCATCCCTGTGAGAAATATTAAAGGGGACTCTTTTAATGGAAAAGTAAGACCAAAGTGACAAAGATAATAAAGGAACAGAGAAAATCTCCAAAAGCAACAAAAACAAGTAATAAAATTATACTAAATACATATCTATCAATAATTACTCTGAATATAAATCAATTAAATGCTCCAGTCAAAAGACATAGGGTGTCAGAATGGATTAAAAAAAAAAAAAAAAGACCCATCTATATGCTGCCTGCAAGAGACTCATTTTAGACCTAAAGACATTTGCAGATTGAAAGGTTGAAAGTGAAGGTATGGAGAAACATTTGTCATGCAAATGGATGTCAAAAAAAAGGTGGAGGAGCAATACTTATATTGGATGAACTAGACTTTCAACCAAAGACTGTAACAAGACATGAAGAAGGGCACTATATAATAATAAAGGGGTAAATCCAAGAGGAAGATCCAACAATTGTATTTTGCACCCAACCTAGAAGTACCCAAATATTAAAACAATTAATAACAGACATAACAGAACTCATTGATAATAATACAATAATAGTAGGTGACTTTAACACCCCCACTTACATCAGTGGACAGATCATCTAAGCAGAATATAAGCAAGGAAACGATGGCAGTGAATGACACACTGGACCATATGGACTTAGATATATTCACAACATTCCATCCTAAAACAAAATACACATTCTTTTCAAATGCACATGGAACATTCTCCAGAATAGATCACATACTAGGTCACAAATCAGGCCTCAAAAAGTACAAAAAGATTGAGATCATACCATGCATATTTTCTGACCACAATGCCATGAAACTTGAAGTCAACCACAAGAAAAAATTTGGAAAGACCTCAGATACATGGAGGTTAAACAACATGCTACTAAAGAATGAATGGGTCAACCAGGAAATTCCAAAAGAAATTTAAAAAAATACATGGAAACAAATAAAAATGAAAACAAAATGGTCCAAAAACCTTGGTATGCAGCAATAGCTGTCCTAAGAGGGAAGTATATAGCAATACAGGCCAACCTTAGGAAGCAAGAAAAATCTCAAATAAACAAACTAATATTACACCTAGAAGAGCTAGAAAAAGAATAACAAGTGAAGTCTAAAGCCAGCAGGAGGGAAGAAATAATAAAGATTAGAGTAGAAATAAATGATATATAGATCAATGAAACCAGGAGTTGGTTCATTGAAAAAAATAATAAAATTGATAAAAAGAGAAAGAACCCAAGTAAATGAAGGCATAAATGAGAGAAGAGAAATAACAACCCACACCACAGAAATACAAAAAATTATGAGAATATTATGAAAAACCATATGCCAAAAAATCAGAAAACCTGGAAGAAATGTATACATTCCTAGAAACATATAAACTACCAAAACTGAAACAGCAAGAAATAGAAAACTTGAGCATACAGCAGCAAAGAAATTGAATCAGTAATCAAAAATCTCCCAGGAAACAAAAGTCAAGGACCAGATGGCTTCACAGGGAAATTCTACCAAACATGTAAAGAAGTTAATACCTATGCTTCTAAAGCTGTTCCAAAAAATAGAAAAGGAAGGAAAACTTACAAATTCACTCTATAAGGCTTACATTTCTTTGATACCAAGACCTGATAAAGACTCCACTAAAAAAGTGAACTACAAGCCAATATCTCTGATGAACATGGATGTAAAATTTCTCAATAGAATACTAACAAACTGAATTCAGCATTTCATTAAAAGAATCATTCACCACAATCAAGTATGATTTATTCCTGGGCTGCAAGTGTGGTTCAATGTTGCAAATCAAACAATGTGATACATCAGATTAATAAAAGAAAGTATAAGGACCAAATGATCCTTTCAATAGATGCAGAAGAAGCATTTGACAAAGTACAACATCCATTCATGATAAAAACTTTCAACAAAATAGAGTTAGAGGGAAAATACCTCAATATAACAAAGGTCATATATGATAAACACACAGCTAATATTGTCCTCAACCAGGAAAAACTGAGAGCTTTTCCTCTATGGTCAGGAGCAAAACAGCGATGTCCACTCTCACCACTGTTATTTAACATAGTACTAGAAGTCCTAACCACATCAGTCAGACCCCCCCCCAAAAAAATGAGAAAGAAAAAAAGTCATCCAAATCAGCAAGAAGAAGTAAAACATTCACTATTTGCAGATGACATGATACTCTATATAGAAAACCTGAAAGACTCCACAAAAAATTGCTATAGCTGATACATGAATTCAGTAAAGTCACAGGATACAAAATCAATGTTCTGAAATCTGTTGCATTTCTCTACACCAATAATGAAACAGCAAGAAGAGAAATCAAGGAATCAATCTCATTTACAATTGCACCAAAAAAACATAAGATACATAGGAATAGACCTAACCAGAGATAAAAGATCAGTACTCTGAAAACTATAAAACAATGATGAAAGAAATTGAAGAGGACATAAAGAAATGGAAACACATTCTATGCTCATGAATCGGAAGAACAAATATTGTTAAAATGTCCATATTACCCGAAGCAATCTGCACATTTAGTGCAATCCTATCAAAATACCACCAGCATTTTTCACAGTGCTAGAACAAACAATCCTAAAATTTGTGTGGAACCACAGAAGACCTCAAATAACAAAAAACTTTGGAAAAGCAAAGCAAAGCTAGAATCATCACAATTCTGGACTTCACGTTATATTACAAAGCTGTAGGGATCAAAATAGTATGGTACCAGCACAAGAATAGACACATAGATCTACGGCACAGAATAGAAAACTCAGAAATGAACCCAAAACTATACGGTCAGTTTATCTTTGAAAAAGCAAGGAATATAAAGGAATGAAATCTTGACATTTGCAATAATGTGGATGGAGCTAGAGAGTATAATGCTAAGCAAAATAAGTGAGTCAGATAAAGGCACATATCACCATGCATTTCCACCATAAGTCAACTTGAGACCCACTATATGTATGCAGGCTTTTTTTTATGCAGCCTTTTTGAGTGCCCAGAAAGTTCTACCAAACTTAGTAGACACAAGTATAGAGGATGACTATGTGTACACAAATGATGGCAGGTTTCTATCATTTTCATTGTGTTTTCATCTTGCCTCAAAATGAGATTTTCATCATAGGCTCTTCTGCAATTTGCCTTTATCACACAACTTGGCCTCATTTTGCACTCCTTGCCTACAAAGGGATGTGAGTATTTACACTCCTTTCAACCTCATTTTCTTAACATCTGTATTGGCATTATATTGTTCAGAGAACATCGTTTGTATAAATTAAAACCTTTTAAGGTTATTGAGGCTTATTTTATGGCCCATATAAAGTCTACCCTGCAGAATATTCCATGTCCTATTGAAAAAATGTGTATTCTGCTCTTGACTATTCTGTAAGTGTCTGTTAGATATAACTCATTTATGGTGTTGTTTCAATCTCCTAATTTCTGGCCGATGTTCTGCCTAGTTTTTCTATTCATTTGTAAAAGTGAGTTGTTGAAGTCTCCAACTATTGATGAATTATGTATTTCTCCCTTCAGTTGTGTCAGTTTCTGTTTCATGTATTTAGGCATTCTGTTGTTAGGTGCATTCATATTTTTAATCATTATATCCTTCCTATGAATTGTTCCTTTCATCATTCTCAACTGTCTCTCTTTGGTCAGTAACTCTCTTTTGCCTTAAACTCTATTTTGCCTGATATTAGGACAGCCAAAAAAAGGTTATTTCTGGTTATTCTTTCCAGGGTATATATTTTTCCATCTTTTTACTTTCAATCTACTTTGAATCAAAAGTGTGTCCCTTGTAGGCAGCATATGATTGGACAACAGTTTTTAAATCCATTGTACAGATATATGACTTTTGATTGGAATATTTAGTCCATTTACATTAAATGTAATTAAAGAGAAGATAGGATCTATGTTTACCATTTGGCTATTTTTTTCCATTAATTTTATTTCTTTTGTTCTTTTATTCATTTAATATTGCCTGTTTTGAAGTTTAAACAGATTTTTTTATACAATGTAATTGCCTTGTCAATTTTACTAAATTCTTGAGTTATTTTCTTTTTTTTAAGATTTTATTTATTTTTTGTCAGAGAGAATGAGAGTGAGAGAGGCAGGTAGAGGGAGAAGCAGACTCCCTGCTGAGCAAGGAGCCCGTTGGACTCAATCCCAGGACCCTGGGATCATGACCTGAGCTGAAGGCAGATGCTTAACCAACTGAGCCACCCAGGTGTCCCTTGAGTTTTCTTAATTGTTGCCCTAGAGATTACAACTGACTTTCTATCTTTATAGAGTAACACCAATTTAATTTCAATAGTAAACAAAAAGCTTTGTAACTATTATCTTATTTCCTCCTTCTTTCCTAAAGCTTATTATTGTTATACAAATTATGTGTGTACATATTATAAGCCCATCAATGCAGTTTTATAATTTTTTGTATATCTTGAATCAGATAAGAAAAGAGAAACAAACAAAAATCCATATGCACTGTCTTTATATTTACCTATCTGGTTACCTTTGCTGGCGCTTTTTATCTCTTCATGTAAATTAGTTTTTGTTTAGTGTTCTCTTATTTCAGCCTGAAAGTTCAGTTTAATATTGCTTGTGGGAAAGACAGAATCTCCAAGTTTTTTTATATGTAAGTCTTAATTTTTCTTCAGTTTTGAAGGATAGATTTTTTAGATATAGAATTCCTTATTGACAGTCTTTTTCTTTCAATGCCTGAAAAACATCATCTTACTGGTCTCCATGGTTGTTGATGAGAAATAAGTTTCTCTTAAATGTATTGAGTTGTTTTTCTCTTGTTGCTTTCAAAGTCTTCTTTTTGTGTTGGGCTTTAGAAGTGTAATTATGTTGTGCCTAGGCGTATCTCTCTTTGACTTTATCCTACTTGAATCTATTGAATTTTTTGAATGTGTAGATTAATGCTTTTCAACCATTTTGGGAAGTTTTGGTGATTATTTCTACGTATACTCCTCCTGCCCCTTCCTCTAGCTCCTCTTTTTCGGAGGCTCCCATTATGTGTATGTTGATATGCTTGATTTTTGTTCCATAGGCCTCTGACTCTCTGTTCAATCTTAATTTTTTTCTTTCTACTTCTTGCTCTGGGTAATCTCAATTGACCTACCTTCATATTCACTGATTCTTTCTTTTGTTAGTTCAAATTTACTATTGAGATCCAATGGGGGAATTTTTCATTTCAATTACTATACTTGAAACCCCAAAATTTCTGTTTTTTTTTAAATAATGTCTCCTTATTGATATATTATATTTGGTGAGATATTCTTCTCATTTAATTATGTAGATGTGCTTTCCTTTAATTATTTTAACATGTTTGTAAAAGTTGATTTACAAAACCATAATGAGATATCATCTTACACCTGTCAAAATGGCAAAAATTAAAAAGACAAGAAATAACAAGTGTTTCTGAGGATGTGGAGGGAAAAAGAACCCTCTTGTTCTGTTGGTGAGAATGCAAACTGGTGCGACCACTGTGGAAAACAGTATGGAGGGTCCCCCAAGAATTAAAAATAGAAATACCATGTTATTCAGTAATTCCACTAATGGGTACTTACCCCCCAAAAATGAAAACACTAATGCGGAAAGCTATATGCACCCCTATGTTTATTGTAGCATTATTTACAATAGCCAAGATACAGAAGAAACCCAATGATCCACTGACAGATGAATGGATAAGGAAAATGTCACACACACACACACACACACACACACACACACACACACACACACAGGAATATGCAACCATAAAAAAGGAATGAGATTGTGCCTTTTGTGACAGCATGGATGGACCAAGAGTGTATTACGCTGAGTGAAATAAGTCAGACTGAGAAAGACAAATACCATATGATTTCACTCATATGTGGAATCTAAGAAACAAAACAAATGATCGAAGGGGAAAAGAGAGAGAGACAAAACAAGAAATAGACTCTTGACTATAGAAAACAAACTGATGGTTACTGGAGGGGAGGTGGGTGGTATATTGGGTTAAATAGTTGATGAGGATTAAGGAGGGCACTTGTGATGAACACAGGGTGTTGTATGTAAGTGTTGAATCACTAAATTGTACACCAGAAACTAATATTACACTGTATGTTAACTAACTGGATTTTAAATAAAAGCTTTTTAAAAAGGAAATGTTAAAGGTATTCTTTTAAGTGAAAAAAGTGGATGTAATTAGACATAAGAAAGTTATGAATAAAAAGATGTAAAATATGAAAACATCTACACAAAACATGGAGGAGGGTGTAAAAATAGAAATTTATATTTTTTTTCTTTTTTAAGAATGTGATTGAACTTAAATGACCATTAAATTAATATAAACTATTTATGTTATGTATGAAACACATGGTTACCATGAAACCTAAGCCTATGATAAGTACATAAAATTAAAAAAAAAAGAAGAGCCAAACATAAAACCATAGAAACTCATCAATCACAAAGAAAGAGAGCAAAAGAATAAGAAAGAAACAGAGAATTTCAAAAACAATTAGAAAATCAATAGCAAAATGACAATAAGTACATAATTATCAATAATTACTTTAAATGTAAAAGACTTAAGGGCACCTGGGTGGCTCAGTTGGTTGAGCGTCTGCTTTTGGCTCAGGTCATGATCCCAGGGTCCTGGGATTGAGCCCCGCATTGGTTCCCTGCTTGGTGAGCCTGCTTCTTCCTCTCCCTCTGCCTGCCACTCCTCCTGCTTCTGCACGCGCTCTCTCTCTGTCAAATAAATAAATAAAAACCTTAAAAAAAAGTAAAAGGCTAAAATGATCCAATCAAAAGACAAAGGATGACAGAATGGATTCAAAAAAAAAAAAAACAAGTGCCATCTATATGCTGCCTAAATGAGACACACCTCAGATCTAAAGACATATACAGACTGAAAGTAAAGGTATGAAAAGGTATTTACCATGCAAATGGAGACAAACAAGAAAGCTGGGGTAGCAGTTATTACATCAGACAAAAAGGACTTTAAAACAAAATCTGTGCCAAGGGGCAAAGAAAGGCATTACATAATAATAGAGGGATCAATCCAACAAGAGGGTATAACAATTGTAAATAACTACACATGCAATACTGGAACACCTAAACACATAAAGCACCTATTGACTGATATATTGAGAGAAATTGATGGTTATACAATAATAGTAGGGGACTTTAACACCCACTTATATCAATAGAATGATCATCTAGGCAGAAAATCAAAAAGGAAACTGTCATTTGATGACACATTGGACCTGATGGATATAACATATATATAGATCATTCCATCCAAAACCAGAATACCCTTTCTTTTAAATTGCACATGGAAAATTCTCCATAATCGATTGTATATTAGGCCACAAAACAAATCTCAAAAAAATTAAAAAGATTGAAATCATACCATGCATCTTTTATAATAAGAACAGTATGAAGCTAGAAATAAATCCAAGAAAAAAAAACTGGAAAAAAACACAAACACATGGAGAATACACAGCATGATACTAAATAACCAATGTGTCAATGAAGCAATGAAGAGAAGAAATTAAAAAAAAATGCTGGAGACAAAATGGAAACACAAGTGTCCAAAATCTTTGGGACAGAACAAAAGCAGTTTTAAGGGGAAAATATATAGCAATAACAGGCCTATCATCTCAAGAAACAAGAAAAAGTTCAAATAAACAATTTAACTTCACACCTAAAGGAATTAGAAAAAGAAGAACAAAGCCCAAGGTGAATAGAAGGAAGGAAATAATAAAGATCAGAACAGAAATAAATGAGACTAAAAAAATAGAAAAAAAATCAATGAAACTAAAAGCTGGTTCTCTTTTATTTTATTATGTTATGTTAATCATCATACATTACATCATTAGTTTTTGATGTAGTGTTCCATGATCCATTGTTTGGATATAACACCCAGTTCTCCATTCAGTACATGCCCTCTTTAATACCCATCACCAGGCTAACCCATCCCCCCACCCCCTTCCCATCTAGAACCCTCAGTTTGTTTCTCAGAGTCCATAGTCTCTCATGGTTTGTCTTCCCCTCCAATTCTCCCCCTTCATTTTTCCCTTCCTACTATCTTCTTCTTTTTTAAACATATAATGTATTATTTGTTTCAGAGGTCAGGTCTGTGATTCAACAGTCTTACACAATTCACAGAGCTCACCATAGCATATACCCTCCCCAATGTCTATCACCCAGCCACCCCATCCCTCCCAGCCCCCATCACTCCAGCAACCCTCAGTTTGTTTCCTGAGATTAAGAATTCCTCATATCAGTGAGATCATATGATACATGTCTTTCTCTGCTTGACTTATTTTGGTCAGCATAATACCCTCCAGTTCCATCCACGTGGATAAAGAAGATGTGGCGTATATATACAATGGAATATTATGCAGCCATCAAAAGGAATGAAATCTTGCCATTTGCAATGATGTGGATAAAAGTTGGTTCTTTGAAAAAGTAAACAAAATTGATAAACCCTTAGCCAGACTCATCAAGAAATCAAGAGAAAGGACCTAAGTAAATAAAATCAGAAATGAGATAGGACATATAACCACTGACACCACAGAAATACAAAGGATTATAAGAGGACACTATGAAAAATTATAGGCCAAAAAAATTGAATAACCTAGAAGAAATGGATAAATTCCTAGAAACATGCATTCTTCCAAAACTGAGCCAGGCAGAAATAGAAAATCTGAGCAGACAGATTACAAATAATAAAATTGAATCAGTAATAAAAAAACTACCAAAACATGACGGTCCAGGACTAGATAGATTCACTGGTGAATTCTACTAAATATTTAAAGAAGATTTAATGCCTATTCTCTTCAAACTATTCCAAAAAGAGAAGAGTAAGATAAGCTTCCAAATGCATTCTACAAGGCCAGCATTACCTTGACAAAGACACCACAAAAACCACAGAAAACTACAGGTCAATATTCCTGATAAACATGCATGCAAAAATCCCCACCAAAATATTAGCAAAACAAATACAACAATTTACTAAAAGGATCATTCAACAGAATCAAGTGGGATTTATTCTGGGGATGCCAGTATGGTCCAATATTTGCAAATCAATGCGATATACCACAACAACAAAGTGAAGGATAAAAGTCATATGACCATCTCAGTAGATGCAGAATGAGCACTTGACAAAGTACATCCATTCATAATAAAATCTCTCAAGAAAGTGGAGATAGAAGAAACATACCTCAACATAATAAAGACCATGTTTGAAAAACCCACAGCTACCATCATACTCAATAGGGAAAAACTAAAATCTTTTCCTCTCAGATAAGGAACAAGACAAGGATGTCCCTTCTCACCACTTTTCAACATAGTACTGAAAGTGCTAGCCACAGAAATCAGACAAGCTAAAAAAAATAATAACAGGCATATATATTTGTAAAGAAGTAAACTGCCACTATTTGCAGACAATAGGATGTTACACATAGAAAACCCACCAAAGACACCACCAAAAAATTATGAGAAATAATATATGAATTCAGTAAGGTTGCAGGATACAGAATTAATACCCATAAATTGGTAGGAATTCTATACACTAACAACGAAGTAGCAGAAATAGAAATTAAGAAAACAACACTATTTACAATTGCAACCAAAAGAATAAAATATCTAGGAATAAACTTACCAAAGAAGCAAAAGACTTGTACTCTAAAACCTATAAAACACTGATGAAAGAAACTGAAGATGACACAAAGAAATGGAGATATTCCATGCTCATGGATTAGAAGAATTAATATTGTTAAAATATCCATATTCCCAAAGCAATCTACAGATTCAATACAATCATTCTCAAAATACCAACAGCATTTTTACAAAACTAGAACAAATAATACTAAAATTTGTATGGAACCACAAAAGGCCCTGAATAGACAAAGCAATCTTTAAAAAGAAAAACAAACCTGGAGGTATCACAATTACAGATTTCAAGATATACTACAAAGCTGCAGTAATAAAAAACAGTGTGGTATTGGCACAAAAATAGATCAAAAGAACAGAATAGAGAGCCCAGAAATAGACCCACAATTACATGGTCAATAAATCCATGACAAAGGAGGTAAAAATATACAATGGGAAAAAGACAGTCTCTTCAATAAATGGTGCTAGGAAAGCTGGTCAGCTGCATGCAAAAGAATGAAATTAGACCACCTTTTAACACCATACATAAAAATAAACTCAAAATGGATTAAGGACCTAAATGTGAGGCTTGAAACCATAAAAATTATAGAAAATAATACAGGCAGTAACTTGTTTCACATTGGCAATAGCAATGTTTTTTCTAGATATGTCTCCTAAGGCAAAGGAAACAAAAGGAAATATAAATATCATCAAAATAAAAAGCAAAATAAGTCAAGAAAACAAAATGGCAACCTACTGAATGGGAGAAGATATTTGTAAATGATATATTCAATAAGAGGTTAATATCCAAAATATATAAAGAACTTATATAACAATGACGAATCATCATCATTATCTTTATCATCATCATCTGATCAAAAAGTGTGCAGAGGACATAAATAGACATTTTTTTCCAAAGAAGATATACAGATGGCCAAACAACACATAAAATGATGCACAACATCACTAATCATCAGGGAAATGCAAATCAAAACCACAATGAGATATCACCTTACACCTGACAGAATGGCTAAAATAAAAAAGACAAGAAATAAATGTTGGCAAGGATGTGGATAAAGGGGAACTTGTGCACTCTTGGTGGGAATGTAAATTGGTGCAGCCACTATGGAAAATAGTATGGAGATTCCTCAAAAAACGAAAAAAATAGAACTACTATATAATCCAGCTATTTCACTTCTGGGTATTAAAAAAAAAAAAAACTACCGGGGCACCTGGGTGGCTCAGTTGGTTAAGCGACTGCCTTCAGCTCAGGTCATGATCCCAGGGTCCTGGGATCAAGCCCCGCATCGGGCTCCCTGCTCGGCGGGAAGCCTGATTCTCCCTCTCCCACTCCCCCTGCTTGTGTTCCCTCTCTCTTTGTCTCTCTCTCTCTCTCTCTCTGTCAATTAAATAAATAAAATCTTAAGAAAAAAAACAAAAAGAAAAAAAAAACTACCTCGAAAATATCTGCACTCTCATGTTCATTAAAGCATTGTTTAAAATAGTCAAGATATGGAAACAACCTGTGTCCTTCAATGGATGAGTGGTGTGTATCAGTACTTATTCTTTTTCACACTTAATTAGTATTTTGTGGTATGAATATACCAGAGTTTATCCCATCACCTGTTGGTGAACATCTGGGCTATTTCCAGTTTTTGACTATTCCAAATAAAGCTGCTAGGAACATTCATGTATATTTCTTTGTAGGAACATGTTTTGTCGCTTGTCTAGACTTAAGAAAGTGATAAAGAAATTGTTAGTAATACAGAGTAATCCTAAAAGGATTATCTAAAACCATTCTCTACTGTGAATTGTGCAAGACTGTTGAATTACAGATCTGTACCTCAGAAACAAATAATGCAATATATGTTAAGAAAAAAAAAAAAGAAGATAGCAGGAGGGGAAGAATGAAGGGGGGGAATTGGAGGGGGAGATGAACCATGAGAGACGATGGACTCTGAAAAACAAACTGAGGGTTCTAGAGGGGAGGGGGGTGGGAGGATGGGTTAGCCTGGTGATGGGTATTAAAGAGGGCACGTTCTGTATGGAGCACTGGGTGTTATGCACAAACAATGAATCATGGAACACTACATCAAAAACTAATGATGTAATGTATGGTGATTAACATAACAATAAAAATTAAAAAAAATAAAACCATTCTCTAGGGGCGCCTGGGTAGCTCAGTCAGTTAAGCATCTGCCTTTGGCTCAGGTCATTGATCCCGGGGTCCTGGGATCAAGCTGCAAGTCGGGCTCCTTGTTTAGCGAGAGGTCCGCTTCTCCCTCTCCCTCTGCCTGCTGCTCCCCCTGCCTGTGCTTTCTCTCTCTCTCTCTCTGTCAAATAAATGAATAAATTCTTTAAAAAAACAAAACCATTCTCTTGTGAATGGCATAAAACACTGAGAAACTCATGAAGTTCTTTTTATTTTGATAGTCTTCAATCTACTGTACTATGCCCTTTAGATACAAATGTGAGCTGGTCATCTCTACTAGTAGGGTGTAGTACCATGGGAATGACTTTGAATATGTCCAGAGGCAAGACAATACAGTAGTAAACAGATGCAAATGGTAGATAGGAGTTTGCACATGCACATGAGTCATAATTTAGAAAAGCCTGGATTGATTTCATTTCAGGTTATTTACTTAATCAATGCAGAGATCCCTCACATACCTTTTGGGAGAGGAGTTGTCCACACCCTTGCACACATTGAGTCTTACTATCTGACGCAAAAGCTAATCAAAGTATTGCATACTCTCTCTTCAGAGTACTCTCTTCAGAGTATTGCATATGATGGTTAGTTTTCCTGTTTTAGCCATTGACAAAAGAATATTCAGGATATTTATCCAGCATTTGCATAAAAAACTAGACCTCTGAAATATCTGTCTCTTGCATTTATTTAACAAGAACATGTCTGATGGGAGAGTGAAAATATTTCCAGAAGAAATTGCTATGTTTCATTGTATAGTGCCAAAAGGAAAGGGCAGAATCTGTCATTGTTGATAGACCACCTCAAGGAGGTCCCTTTTTGCACATTACTATAATTATCTTTTTTCATTAAAATCAAACCAGACCTTAGCACCCACATGCTAGGAATTACTAAAAGGTATTTTATTTGGTATATACTTCAACATAGCCCAAAAGAATAACAACCAGAATTTATGTGTATAAATGTGTATAAATGTATATACTGGTAGTTTTAGGAACTGGGATTATTTAAAATTATGTTTATCACTGTCTTTGGATTTTCTGCCATCTGGTTTGATGTCCCTTAATACCTTCAATTTCATGGAAATGAAGAGCAGTAAGGCATAGAAAAGACCCTGTGTTCAGGTTTAGAGAACACAGCGCCTGCTTGGATAAATCACACCTACTTTAGAATCCAGGAAATATTTATAGAGCATTGATAGAGAAGGCTATTACCACATAGGGGCTCATAAATTTAAAAAGGACATGAAATTGGCAGAGCCAAAATTAACATTTATCTATCCTATTATCCAATTCAGATTATGCTTCAAATTTAGGCTTCTTGAAGACCAAGCCTCAGAAGGAAAACACCACCATGCTAAATTTGGATGGGATTTTTGTGAGTTTTGTTGTTTTCTTGTTGTTTTGTTTTTGTGTGGGTTTTTTTTTTTTTTTTTTTTGGGTAGGACTTTTGAATTCACCAACTACTTTTGTAAACACTGTCTTATCTGAGCTTCCCGAATATTACCATCCTTATTACATGTACAAAAGTTAGTTTATAAAAAGTTAAGTAATCTGCCCAGGGCCAGATAATCGGCTTTTTCATGATAGATCCAAAACCAGGATCCAAATCTCCTGTGCGCATTCCACTCTACAGATTATCTTTCATTTTTACATAAACTTATATTACAGAGCATATGTTCAAAGCAACAATGAATAACCTTGTTTCAGGTCTGTGTTAGACATCTATGACAGACTATTGATACCAAAGGCTTTGATATAATTGAATGATCCCAAAGGTCCACAGCATGTCATTTTGCTGAGATATAAATTTGCACTATAGAAAGATCAATATACAAGTCACTTATTATGGTTAAGCCCAGTCTATCATCCCGCATCTACATGTCTGTGAGGTTCTTTTAATTTCCACTTTGTCTTAATGTAGAACCTAGTTCCCATTAAAAGTGTTTCTTCATGAAAATAGTCCTCAAAGAAAGCCATCTGCTAGTTATGGTGATTAAATAGAAAGCGGTCCCAGAAAATAATGGTTCTTAGAACATGGAAGTTTTAGATTAGTTTAAGAATAAAATAGAAAATTTGTCTACAGCTCAAAGTGATTATGAGAACAAATTCACCATGTACTCTACAAGGAAAAATATTTTTGAAATTTCTTTATCTGGTGCTTCAATGAGGGCAAAAAATGCATGTTATAGAGAAAATTATAGGCTACATTATGATTTATGAATGGGGATTCTTTTGTCAGAATTGTCTAGACTGCTCTTTACACTATTCTTCCCTTATTAATCTACTTTACAAGAAGAAATTAAATCAATGTCAGCAAAAAATAATTGCTTATATATTTGATGATAAATTTATAATTAAAACAAAGTTTTTAGCTATAATCAAAGATGAATAATAAAAAATGCTGCAGTATTGCCTAGAATTGTTTAAATACTATAAATAACTCCAAGAATATAAAAGGTGTGTTTAGACTGTTTTCCTTGCATGTACTTTTTATAAATATTTTTTTAAAGACTATTTGTCAGAGAGAGACAGAGCACAAGCAGGGGGAACAGCCGGCAGAAGATAGAAGCAGGCTCCCTGCTGAGCAAGGAGCCTGACGTGGGACTCAGGACCCTGGGATCATGACCTGAACTGAAGGCAGATGCTCAACCAACTGAGCCACCCAGGCACCCTATAAATGCTTTTTAATTAAAAATTCTTCCTTTGATTTACATTATCCAATTTTTCTTAGAATAATAATCATCAGAATAAACAAATTTCCCCTATGCAATCTTAATAATTATGGATAGTCTATTATTATTTTCTCACCAATAATAATTAACTTATACTTTTGATTAATGTTAACTTCAAAGGGAAGTCCAAGTAATCAGTAATTAATACTCAAAAAAGAAAAATAAAGGAAAATTGTTTCTATTTGATTTCTTCCTGTTAGTTCCTAGAAGGGAGGCAGTAAAAATAAGCAGTTCTAAAAACTGATTAATTTTTTTTACTTTTTCATTTTTGATAACATCTTAATTTTTAAACTCCCCAGAAGCTCTTGTGACTAATTTTTTTCTTATGTGCAGTGATAAGATAATTGGAAGAAGAGTTGAAAATGGGTCACCTCTGAGCTTTCCTTTGGATGTTAAACAGTCCTTTTCTGTCTCCCAGTGATAACCAGGAGCCATTTGTTCAATTATTTTTCTCTGTCATCCTCAGGTAAGCCTCTGAACATCCCTTGCAAAGCATTCTTTGGATTCAGTGGAGAGTCCGGGCCAATGATCTACTGGATGAAAGGGGAGAAGTTTATTGAAGAACTGGCAGGGCACATTAGAGAAGGTGAAATAAGGTACAGAACTTGAATTGGTTATTTTTCTTTGCTCTCTTTTCAGTTAAGCAATGGAACATCCTAGAAGAGCTTCCGCCTGGGATTTTAATTGCAACTCCAAATCATTCCATTGTCTAAAAGCTGATCTGGTGGAGAGAGTGAGGCTGACTTCCCTAAGAAATGTAAATGTGTAAGCGCCTAATAAGGAGGTTTTCTCAGGTTCTAAAAATATACCATGGAGTGTAATGACCCCCTCAAAGCTGCTTAAGCAAATTCCTTTGAGTTTCCAAAGCTTAGGCCACTGTTACTCCATCCCGCCATAGCAAATATCCAAACTTTGTAGGTGACTCCTGAGACCACTGGGCAAATGCTTATTTACTCCCTAGGAACAGACAACTTTCATATGTCATAGGTGTAAAGCCACAGTGACAGTAGTAGGCTACTACTTGCCAAAATAACTGTTGACTCTTATTTTTCCCAGTACCCACTGCTCATCCTGAAAGTGAGTTTCAAGTTAGCACCACCCTATACATCTTTTCACTCTCCTGTCACAGATACATTCGTGGTTCATAGACATCTATTCTATTGGTTTTCTAATCCTATTTAATACAATGTCATTTGTACAAATAAAGAATAAGTAATTTTTCCTACCTCAACCAGACTATGGGATTGCCCTTTGGTTTCAGAGGTGGTGATATATAGTGTACATTTTTCATTCCAGTAGGAGTTGGGACCCCTCTTCTTCCACCCCCATTAAGAATCTTTTAGTGGAAGCCAGTCCAATATTTCAGTGCAACTATGTTAAAATGCATTCTGTCACTTTTTTATTAAATATATAGCAGTGCAAAAGAAACAAGTACACTTTATATTATTTTCTATGATTAAATATAACTTATTATAACTACCATGACAGTTTTTCCTCATGTGTCCATCCAGTAACTCCACTCCAGAGGATCATAATTTTGAGGATCCACGAACCCTCTGAGAGCCTATGCATAATATTGACTATATGAGCTTATTTCCAGGAAAAAGTACATGAAAGGTATCTGAGTTAGTCATTTGTCATTGGGGAAATGCAAATTAAAACCCTGTGATAACACTTTATACTCACTAGGCTGGCTATAATCAGAAAGATTATAACAAGTGTAGGCTTGGATGTGGGGAAATTGGAATCCTCATACACTGCTGGTGGGAGTGTAAAATGGTGCAGCCACTTTGGATAACAGTCTGGCAGTTCCTCAAATCATTAAGTGTATAGTTATCAGCAATTCCCCTCCTAGATATATAACCAAGAAAAATCAAAACATACACCCACACAAAAACTTGTACTTGTTCATTGCAGCATTATTCATAATAGACAAAATGTAGAAATAACCTAAATGTCTATCAACTGATGAATGGATAAATAAAATGTGGTATATTCATACAATGAAATCTTATTCAGCCATAAAAAAGAATGAATAATGTACTGATATGCACTACAACATGCATGAACCTCGAAAACATACTCTGTGAAAGAAGCCAGTGGGCGGGAAAAAAACCTACATATTATATGCTTTCATTTATATGAAATGTCTAGAATAGGCAAATCTATAAAGACAGAAAGTAGATTAGTGGTTGCTTAGGCCTGGGGGGATGGAGGGATAGGGGTAAATACTTAAAGTATATGGGTGATTTTTGGGGGGGTGAGGTGGAAACAATATAACATAAAATGCACTGTTTTAAAGTGTACAATTTAATGACACTTAGTTCATTCACAATGTTGTGCAACCACAACCACTATCTAGTTCCAGAAAATTTTCATCACCCCAAAACCCTGTACCCATTAAGCAGTCTGAAGCTTCATTTTGAGGTGATGAAAATGTTACAAAATTGACTGTGGCAATGATTGCACATATCCAAGAATATACTAAAAAACAGTGAATTGTACATTTTAAATGGATGAATTATATTGTATGTAAATTATATCTCAATAAAGCTGTTCAAAAAAACTTCCAATCAATTGCCTGGCTCACAACAGATGTTCAGAAAAATAATATACTATTTATAAATAATTCTTAGCTCTTAATTCCCATTTTAAGTTTCCTAATTACTAACACTTTATTAGCAAATTTCAAGTTAAGGCTTATGAAATTAATGCAACTGAATTTCCTTTAAGTTATTTTAGAAGATACATGTTTAGAATTATTCTCAATATATTTTCCTATAAAACACTTTAAGGATTACTCTTAATTTTTCAAAAAAAGAAACTGATCACCAAAGGACAAGTGGTAGGTACAATGGTACACGGTAGCAAAATGTCCACTACCAAAAAGCTCAGAACTATGTTTAATGATCAAGGGTAGTAGTTATATGAACCTAAGATAATTATCTCTCTTGTGCATGACTGGATTGTTCTAAATAAACAGATTTAGTGGAGGTATAATTGATATAGAGTAAACAGCACACAATTTAAACCATACAATTTGTAAGGGCTGATATGTGTATACACCTATGGAACTATCACCATAATCAAAATAATTAACATATAAATCGCCCACAAGTTTCTCTTTTGTAATCCCTCCTGCCCTACTTCCACAACATTGATCTGTCACTATAAATCGGTTTGCATTTTCTAAAATTGTATATAAATATAATAATGCAGTACATTTTTTTAATCTGGATTATTTCAGTTAACACAATTATTTTGAGACTCATCCATCTTGTTAAATGTAGCAACAGTTCATTCTTTTTAGTGCTGAGTAGTATTCCATTATATGGATACAAACAGTCTGATCACTTCTTAAAGGATATTTGGGTTGTTTGCAGTTTATGGGCTATTTCAGAAAAAACTGCTATGAACATTCATTTATGCATCTTTACATGACCATATATTTCCTTTTTTTTTTCTTGAGTAAATACCAAGACATGGAATGGTTGAATTATATAGTAAGTGTACATTTAAGTTTATTAGTTCATTTTTTAGCTCTGTTTTAAAAGCAATTTTTAGAATAACTTTAGATTTACAGAAAAATTGTGAAGATAAGGTCTTAGTCTGCTTGGGCTGCTAACACAAAAATTCCATAGCCTAGGTGACTTAAACAACAAATATTTATTTCTTATGGTTCTGGAGACTAGAAAGTTCAAGATAAGTCACCAGCAGATTTAACGTCTAATAAGAGCCTACTTCCTCATTCAAAGATGGTCATCTTCTCGCTATACCCTCACATGTCCTTGCATGATGGAAAAGGTGAGAAAACTCTCCAGAGTTTCTTTTGTAAGGGCACTAATCCCATTCATTAGGGCTCCTCTCTCATGACCTAATCATCTCCCCCAAAGCCCCGCCTTTTAATACTATCACATTAAAATTTAAAATTTCAATATATGAATGTTTGTTTTGGAGGGAGCTACAAACATTGAGTCCATAGCAGATAGTATAGTGCCTACATACCCCATACCCAGTTTTCCCTGTTTTTAATATCTTAAGTTGCTATTACAATTAATGAGCCAAAAGTAATATATTATCATTAACTGAAGTCTATATTTTATTCAGATTTCATTAGCTTTTACCTACTATTCTTTTTTCCTCCAGGATTATTTAACTTTTTAAGAATCTGCCAAACTATATTCTGAAGTGGTTATACCATTTTACAAAAAGAAAAGTTAGGCACCACTGCTGCTAACAGCAAATGGTTAGAATCGTGAGAGACAAAGCATACATATATGCAACAGTTCAGTCTAGTCCAAGCTACTTTATTAGATACATATGAGCCAACATTTAGTACCATAGGAAGTCAACATTTCAGGACTTGCAAAATGCCATTGTTTATTTGATTTTGTTACATCCTTTTTCTCCACTCTCCCCAAACCTTCCCCTAAAAAAGGATACATGTCTATATTTGCAGTGGAGGAAAGTAACATGGAACTTGTTTTGAAAATTTTACAAAACCCTTCTAGCTAACTAGAGATACCTTCAGGGAAGTGTAAACAAAGAGGCAGGGTTTTCTAGCCAAGATAAACACACAGTCAGCAATTTTGTAGTATTAATTATATGATCTTGATCTATTTGAGAGCTTGTGTGGGTGCAGGAATTCTTTCAAGATATGGCCATTTATGTTAACACAGGAGTTACTTACTAGATTCTGTCTTCTAGCCTTCACAGCCAATGTCCTTGAAAGAAAGTATATAGGATTTTTACACAGCATGGAAGATTGGAACAAATCTGGTAGTTTATTTAAAAAATACTAATCAGGGCGCCTGGGTGGCTCAGTTGGTTAAGCGACTGCCTTCGGCTCAGGTCATGATCCTGGAGTCCTGGGATCGAGTCCCACATCGGGCTCCCTGCTCAGCAGGGAGTCTGCTTCTCCCTCTGACCCTCTTCCCTCTCGTGCTCTCTATCTCTCATTCTCTCTCAAATAAATAAATAAAATCTTAAAAAATAATAAAAAATAAAATAAAAAATAAAAAATACTAATCATACCATTAGTTCAACCAAGAGAAGATCTGCATTCTTTCATAGCCCACACATTTTCTCCAAAGAGAACAGTTCTGATGGTAGAATTCTGAAGATGTAAATTGAGGATTCCTCTGGAAAGCATTTCTGGAAACAAAATTTCCTTCTGGATGCATGGTTCTCCCTCAGGGTATTGTATTTGTTTCATATTTTAATTGAACCATAGCTCTTTTGTTGTGCATGCATGTCAGAAGTGCACTGCCCCATAGATCTAAGAAGTGGGGATGTAAATAAATTGCTCCCAAACAGTTGACTTGTGGAGAACCTGCCACAGAAGCACTGTATCTGGCAGGAGGACTGGCCAACTGCCTAGGTTCTCAATTTCCTGGGCAGCGGCTTGATCCTAGACGTATGTGTTGTAACTTTATTTTTCTCTTACTATTGCCCCTGAGGAATAGAGAACTTTGTGGGGGGCGGGGAACTACCTAGGGAAAAACCTTGGATATTTACCCAAGGCTTGCTGAAATAATGTCACTCAGACTACAGTAAATGCAACTTCTGTACAAAGCAGTCCCCTGGCAGCTTGACTAGTATTATTGATCAAATCCTGAGGAAGGTTTTGGAGTTATCATTTGTTTGCTATCTGGGTTACTTTTTTTTTCTCTCTGGGTTACTTTGACCACAGTGGCTCCTTGCATCTCCTGACTTGCAACCTGTTGTCAAAGCACTCAGACTGCACTCTGGGCATACAGATTCTCCTTTATATCCTTTTAGCAGAAATTGGCATAGCCCTCCCAATTCTCTGATGTTGCTAAGAGACTGAGCCTTAAGGAAATCTGAACCCAAATGTAGTATCCATTCACAACTCCCACCCTATCTCATACAACTGCATCCCAGATTTTCCAGTGACCCCAGAAGATGTCATCTGTAGGGATTTTAAAGGAATTTGGTGTGTGCCGTAGCATAAGCTGCAATTGTGCAAATATGGTTATTGTCTTCTATCAGTTTAAAGTCATTTCAACAAGCTGCTCTCTATAAGCTCTACCATGTCTTTTCAGAGAAGTCAAATAATCATTGGGAAGAGACCCACTGGAAATCATCATTAGGAAAGGACATCCTAATTTCTGTCCCTCTATTAAAGCTCAATGGGAAGAATTTGCAAACTGGCATAAAAGAGTTCATGAAAAGGAGTAGTAGTCTTTGGGTGTAAGCATTCTCAAAAGACCAATCCAGTTCCATGTCTTTACAGAACTTACTTTTAATTAATATTACCAGAGTCTTGAGAATTAAAAAAATAAAATAATTTGCTACTGTATTCCGCAGTGCTAGTAAAAAATGTCAGAGAAATTGAACTCATCCTATTAAACAACAACAATAAAAATAGTTTCTAAGCTTGCCTGCAGAATTATTAATTGCATCTGATTGTAAAAGGAGACTGCATGAATTCCGATGCAATTTCTTTGCCCAATGGAGAGTAATTTTTTATTATAAATCTCACTTTACAAATCTTCCTATCAATATCTGTTTTTCCCCTTAGGCAATACCACAAAAAGTTTACCAAATCTTTTATAATTCTTGAGCTGAAAAACATATTCAATTTATCTTAAGGTTTTTCAAACAAGCTTCTTAAAATGCAAATAATTGTATTTAGTTTCAATTCCTGAAAGGCTACAAGTTGTATACGGGCTTTGTTTGGTTTTAGTTTCCTTTTCTTCACTCCTACTTCCACCACTTTCTGGCCTTCTGATTCCATCTGTTCACCTTAACATCCTTTCCTTGAATGAGTAAAATGCTCTTAACAAAGAAGGGAATGTGGTACAGGTACAAAAAGATTTTATTCTTGAAATAAAGCAAGCCTATATTAAAGATGCAAAGTAACCTTTTAATAACTAATCCATTAAAAAAATACAGAGCTGTGAATATGTAGTTTGTCCCCCAAGTATAAACTACTGAAGTCCCAGGCAGCCCAAGGCAAAATATGTGCTCTGTTTTGACAACCTCCCACCATACTTTTTCAGGGCTTTGAAGCACCCCATCTGCTCTGGCCTTCCTCAAATTGAGCTCACACACACACAAACACACACACACACACACACACACACACACACACACACACATCTCTCCTTTTCCTCCATTCTCAGCTCATCTCATTGGAAGAAGGAACACCGATCCATCACTTTGCCTTTGATTTAAATGTTTCAAATCTTATGACTTATATGTGAATGTAGATTTTGTAAGTCATGAAGAGGCTTCAGTGGAAAAGTAAACTTCATAAGCAGCATAGTTTTACCTAGGAGCAGTCTTAATTGCCAGTTATCTGAAGGATGAATTTTAGAGGAGTGATGACTCTACTCTTCACAGTTGTAGTTCCACAGTGGATCTTAGCATTGACCTATGCATAAAATATTTAAAGCCTACCTAACATATTTGTTATATCTCTTCTTTTATTGAGCAGACTCTAGATGTCCAGTATCAAATATAATATCATATTATAAGCTACTCTAGACAAGAATCTATAATTAGCAAATAATAATTAATAATAAATCCTCTTCGTTTTTTTTACTACACAGTAAATTACAAAAGCATTTTGGCATCCTTAATAACATTGGGATTTTCGTGATAGTCATCTGATATAAAGAGTACCGATGTGGTCCATATACACAATGGAATATTACTCAGCCATCAGAAAGGATGAATAACCAACTTTTACATCCACATGGATGGGACTGGAGGAGATTATGCTAAGTGAAATAAGTCAAGCAGAGAAAGTCAATTATCATACGGTTTCACTTATTTGTGGAACATAAGGAATAGCATGGAGGACATTAGGAGAAGGAAGGGAAAAACGAAAGGGGGTGGAAATTGGAGGGGAAGATGAACCACGAGAGACTATGGACTCTGAGAAACAAACTGAGGGTTCTAGAGGGGAGGGGGGGAGGGGAATGGGTTAGCCCACTGATGGGTATTAAGGAGGGCATGTACTGCATGGAGCACTGGGTGTTAAAGGAAAACAATGAATCGTGGATCACTACATCAAAAACTAATGATGTATTTTATGGTGACTAACATAACATAATAAAATAAAATTTAAAAATAAATAAATAAATAAGTGGGAAAAAAGAGTATCAGTTTATTTTACAGAATAAAAAAAAATGGTTTAGAGATTGAGGAAGAGCTGTCCCTGGGCAGTTTGTTCACTGTTCCAGTGGAGCTAGACTGAATTCATCAAAACACAACAGCAAGAATCTTCAGTTGCCTGGAATGGTTTGTTGTACACCACATTTAGGATGTAGAGTCAAAACTGGCCCGGGACTGAAAGAGTGAAAATCAGTCTGAACTGAGAATAAGCAGTCCTGCTATTAATCAGCCTGGGAGGACAGACAGATAAAGCCAGCTGCAAAGTTAACAGAAAACACTTTTTCTCCCAAGGTCATGCAGCAATTGTAAAATGCCATAACGACCCCCACCTCTTTTGAGTGACTACTGCTTTCTTACCAGTGATGCCCCATACCTATTTTCTATTTTCATATATTACTGGGAATACCCAATTGCTAAGCCATCCTTGCCTCATGACAGTTCTCAACCCCTAGTCAATCCTCCCTTCTCCCAATCCTACCTTAAAAATCCCAACCAATCCAGAATTTATCAGGGCTTTCCTAGACTCGACTCAGAATCATTCAGTGGAAATCCAAACATTACAAAAGATGCTTTCTTCCTACCTTCAACTGAGGAATGATCCACAGTTATTCTGAAGTATCCCACCCACAATGCATTCAGTCAATAAATCTGATTTTGTCAGACTATAGGTTTGATCCTGGTCACAATCAGGTTTTAATAGGTACTTTAAAAATGACATTAAAAGAAAGAATTTAAGAGGTTTTTAAAAACATATTCCTGTTCTTGATATTCTCAATCATCATTCCTGGACAATGATTACTCATAATAATAACCCAGAGACTGTGCAAGATACCTAGACATCATAAGAGGGCTCAATTTTGTTTAAGGGACTATTTAGGATGAATAGTATTTGGAATTAGATATTTTATTTTATTTTGGGGGAATCAAATCTCTTCACTTTATTTCATGCTAGATTTTTAAAATTTTCCAGCTTTGTTGAGGTATAAATATAAAAATTGTTTGTGTTTAAGATATACAACATAATATTTTGGTATATGTATATGTTACAAATCAAGTTAAACCATAATCAAGCTAATTAACTTATCCACCACCATACATACTTACCAGTTTTTGTGTGAGTATGGTGAAAACACTTGATATTTACTCTCAGCAAATTTCAAGTATACAGTAAACTTATTACTAACTATAGTCATCATGCTGTATATTAGGTCCCTAGAACTTACTCCTTATATACCTGAATGACCAGCATCTCCTCATTTCTTCCTCCATCTCGGCGTAACCACCATTCTATTCTGTTACTATGAGTTTGGTATTTTGAGATTCCACATATAAATGATATCATATCATATAGTATATTTCATTTTCTGACTTATTTCGCTTTGCATACTATTTTTCAGGTTCCCTTATGTTGTTGCAAATGGCAAAGTTTCCTTATTTTTTAAGACTGAATAATATTTTATTGTATATGTAAACGACATTTTTTAAAATCATTCCTCTATTGATGGACACAGGCTGTTTCTGTATCTTGGCTATTATTATACTGCTGCAATGAACATGAGAGTGAAAATATCTGAGATCTTTATTTTGTTTCCTTTGCATATATACCCAGAAGTGGGATTGCTGGGTCATATGGTAGTTTTATTTTTAATTTTTTGAGGAATATCTGGATTGATGTCCATAGCGGCTGCACCAATTTTATTCCAGCCGACAGTGTACAGGGTTCCTTTATATCCATATCCTGGCCAGCAATTTCATCTTTTGTCTTTCTGATAATAGCCATTCTAACAGGTGGGAGATGATATCTCATTTTGATTTTGATTTGCATTTCCCTAATGCTAGTGAAGTTGAGCAACTTTTTTTATACCCATTGGCCATTTATATGTCTTCTTTGGAGAAATATTTATTCAGGTCCTTTGCCCACTTTTAATAAGGTTATTTGTTTTGTTTTTATATTGAGTTGTAAGAGTTCCTTATATGTTTTGGGTTTTAACCCCTTATCAGATATATAGTTTGCAAATATTTTCTCCTATTCCCTAAGTTACCTTTCCACTCTCTTTTTTTTCCAGAGAGAGTGGGAGGGAAGGGAAAGAGGAGACGGAGAGAGAGAATCTTTTTTTCAAATATTCAAAGTATATTTTAAAAACTTATACAATTCAATAACAAAAAAATACACAATAATCCTATTTAAAAATAAGCAGAGGATTTGAATGGACATTTCTCCAAAGAAGACATACTAATGGCCAAAGGGCACATTAAAAGATGCTCAACATCACTAATTTTCAAGAAAAGGTAAATCAAAACCACAATGAGATATCACGTTACATCTCTAAGAATGGCTAGTATCAAAAAAACAAGAAATAACAAGTGTTGGTAGGCATGTGGAGAAAAGGAACCCTTGTACATTGTTGGTGGGAATGCAAACTGGTGCAGCCACTGTGAAAAACAGTATGGAGGTTCCTCAAAAAATTAAAAATAGAACTACCATTTTATCCAGCAATTCCTACTGGGTATCTATCCAAAGAAAATAAAAACACTAATTCAAAAGGATATATGCACCTTCATGCTCATTGCAGCATTATTAATAATAGCCAAGATACATAAACAACCTGTGTCCAACTTTGGGTGAATAAATATTTCTCAAACAATTATGCAATGCTAGGTACTGGTATATAACTGTCACCTTTGACTAGCATTCTTTAGGTGACTTTTATTATTAATTTAATTTTATTATGTTATGTTAATCACCATACATTACATCATTAGTTTTTTAAATATTTTTTATTGTTATGTTAATCACCATCCATCATTAGTTTTTGATGTAGTGTTCCATGATTCATTCTTTGTGCATAACACCCAGTGCTCCACGCAGAATGTGCCTTCTTTAATACCCATCACTGGGCTAACCCATCCCCCCCACCCCCCTCCCTAAGCAGGCTCCACGTCCAGTGCATAGCCCAATGTGGGGCTCCATCTCACAACCATAAGATCATGACCTGAGCTGAAATCAAGAGTCAGATACTTTTCCAACTGAGCCACCCAGGTGCCCCTTCCACTCTCTTTTTTGATAGAAACATAATTGACATACATTATATTAGTTTCATGTGTACAACCTAATGATTTTATATTTGTATATATTGCAAAGTGATCACCACGATAAGTCTAGTTACATTTGTCACCATACATACCGATTTTTTTCTTATAATGAGCAATTTTAAGATTTACTCTATTAGCAACTTTCAAATATATAACACAGTATTATTAACTATAGTTGCCATGCTGTACATTACATCCCCATCACTTATGTATTTTGTAATTGGAAATTTGTACCTTTTAATTCCCTTCACCCATTTTGCCCACCCTTCAACCCTCTGCCTCTCCACCAATTTGGTCTTTGTATCTATGAGCTTGTTTTTTTTTTTCTTTTTTTAGATTCCACATATAAATGAGATGATATGGTATTTTAGAAACTTTTTAGTTTGATGCACTTGTCTTTCTTTTTTGTTTGTTGTTTGTTTTGCTTTGCTTTCCTGTGCTTTTGGTATCTTATACAAGAGAAAATCATTGCCTAGACCAATGTCAAAAAGTTTTTCGCTATGTTTTCTTCTAGTAGTTTTATGGTTTCACATTTTATGTTTCTCTTTAATCCTTTTTGGATTGATTTTTGTATATGATGTGAGGTAAGGGTCCAATTTTATTCTTCTGTATGTGGATATAAAGTTTTTCCAATACTACCTACCAAAGAGACTATCCTTTCCCCATTGTGTATTTTTGACATGCTTTTTGAAGATCTGTTGACTATGGGTTGTGGATTTATTTCTCAGTGCCCTATACTGTTCTGTCTATATTTCTATTTTTATACTAATCCATACTGTTTTGGTTACTGTAGCTCTGTGATATAATTTGAAATCAGGACTTGTGATCCCTCCAGCTTTGCTCTTCCTGTTCAAGATTTTTTTAGCTATTTGGAGTCTTTTGTGGTTCCATATATTTTAAGATATTTTTACTATTTTTATAAAAAACACCATTGGGATTTTGATAGGGGTTATGCTGAATCTATAGACCACTCTGGATGGTTTAAACATTTTAACAATATTAATTCTTCCAATATATGAATACAGGATGTCTTTCCATTTATCTCTGTTTTTTTTAATTTCTTTCATCAGCATTTTATAATTTTCACTATACACATCATTCACCTCTTTGGTTAAGTTTATTCCTAAGTACTTTATTATTTTTGTTGCCAATGGATGGTATTATTTGCTTAATTTCCTTTTTGTGGCTTCTCTTTTTTTTTTGAACATTTTATGTGCTTTTATTTTCTCTTCTTTCTTAGCATATCAGTTGTACTCTTACAAAATTTAGTGGTAAGCCTACAGTTTGCAATATACACTTATAACTAATCTAAGTCCATTTTCAAATAATACTATACTGCTTCACATGTAGTGCAGGTACCTTAAAACAGTCATTAATTTCACTTATCCATAAACTACAATCACTAAATACATCGATGTTATTGTTTTCACATTTTTAACTTTATTAAAAATGATTCACAAATATAATTGTATATATTTAAAGTGTACAATGTGATTTGATATACATATATATTGTAGAATGATTATCAAGATCAAGATAATTAACACATCCATCAGCTCACACAGTTAACAGAATTAACTCTTTTTTTAAATGAAGTGAGAAAGTCTAAGATCTACTCTCAGCAACTTTCATGTATACAATACCATATTATTAACTAATAGTAACCATGCTGTATAATAGATCCTCTGAACTTATTTTTCATATAACTGCTATTTTCTATTATTTTGTTCTAAACAAAATGTGACATGTTAGATAAATCATGAATAGAAAAAAATATATATTATCTTCATTTATTTCTTCTCTAACACTCCTTTCATTATATAGATCCAAATTTCTGACCTATATCATTTTGATTTTCTCTAAAGAAATTTTAACACTGCTTGCAAGACAGGTTTACTGGCAACAAGTTCCCTCAGTTTTTGCCTGAGAAACTCTATTTCTCCTTCACTTTTGATGAATAATTTAGATGGATACAGTATTTTAGGTTGGTGGTTGTTGTTTTCAACACTTCAACTGTTTCACTCTACTTTCCTTGCTTGCATGGTTTCTAAAGATAAATCTCATGTATTTCTTATTGTTAATTTAATTTAATTTTATTATGTTATGTTAGTCACCATACATCATTAGTTTCTGATGTAGTGTTTCATGATTCATTGCTTTCATATAACAGCAAGTGCTCCATGCAGTACGTGCCCTCCTTAATACCAATCACCAGGCTAACCCATCCCCCCACCCCCCTCACCTCTAAAATCCTCAGTTTATTTCTCAAAGTCCATAGTCTCTCAAGGTTCATCTCCCCTTCTGATTCCCATCCCCTTCATCTTTCCTTTCCTTCTCCTAATGTCCTCCGTGCTATTCCTTATGATCCACAAATAAGTGAAACCATATGATAATTGACTTTCTCTGCTTGACTTATTTCACTTCGCATAATCTCCTCCAATCCCATCCATGTTGATGCAAAAGTTTGTTATTCATTCTCTCTGATGGCTGAGTAATACTCCATTGTATATATGGACCACATCTTCTTTATTAATTCATCTGTTGATGGGCACCTCGGCTCTTTCAACAGTTTGGCTATTGTGGACATTGCTGCTATGAACATTGGGGTGCATATGGCCTTTCTTTTCACTACATCTGTGCCTTTGGGGTAAATACCCAGGAGTGCAATTGCTGGGTCATAGGGTAGCTCTATTTTTAATTTTTTGAGGAACTTCCACACTGTTTTCCAAAGTGGCTGTCCAACTTGCATTCCAACCAACAGTGTAAGAGGGTTCCCCTTTCTCCACAACCTCTCCAACATTTCTTGTTTCTTGCCTTGTCAATTTTGCCATCCTAACTGGTGAAAGGTGGTATCCTCAATGTGGTTTTGATTTGAATTTCCCTGATGGCAAATGATGATGAACAATTTTTTCATGTGTCTGTTAGCCATTTGTATGTCTTCTTTGAGAAGTGTCTGTTCGTGTCTTCTGCCCATTTTTTGACTTGATTACTTGTTTTTTGGGTGTTGAGTTTGAGAAGTTCTTTATAAATCTTGGATAACAGCCCTTTGTCTGTAGTGTCATTTGCAAGTATCTTCTCCCATTCTGTGGGTTGCCTCTTTGTTTTGTTGACTGTTTCCTTCGCTGTGCAGAAGCTTTTTATTTTGATGAAGTTCCAAAAGTTCATTTTTGCTTTTGTTTCACTTGCCTTTGGAGATGTATCTTGAAAGAAGTTGCTGTGGCTGATGTCAAAGAGGTCATTGCCTATGTTCTCCTCTAGGATTTTGATGGATTCCTGTTTCACATTGAGGTCTTTCATCCATTTTGAGTTTATCTTTGTGTATGGTGTTAGAGAATAATCAAGTTTCATTCTTCTGCATGTGGCTATCCAATTTTCCCAGCACCATTTATTGAAGAGACTGTTTTTTTTCCATTGCATATTTTTTCTTGCCTTGTCAAAGATTATTTGACCATAGAGTTGAGGGTCCATATCTGGGCTCTCTATTCTGTTCCATTGATCTATATGTCTGTTTTTGTAACAGTACCATGCTGTCTTGGTGATCACTGTTTTGAAATTTGGCTTGAAATTGGGCAACGTGGTGCCCCCAGCTTTGTTTTTCCTTTTCAACATTTTCTTGGTGATTCGGGGTCTTTTCTGATTCCATACAAATTTTAGGATTGTTTGTTCCAGCTGTTTGAAAAATGTCATTGGAATTTTGATCAGGATGGCTTTGAAGGTATAGATTGCTCTGGGTAGCATAGACATTTTAACAATGTTTATTCTTCCAAGACATGAGCATGGAATATTTTTCCATCTTTTTGTGTCTTCTTCAATTTCTTTCATGAGTGTTCTGTAGTCCCTAGAGTATAGATCCTTTACATATTTGGTTAGGTTTATTCCGAGGTATCTTATGGTTTTTGGTGCTATTGTAAATGGAATCATTTCTTTAATTTTTCTTTCCACAGTTGCATTGTTAGTGTATAAGAAAGCAACTGATTTCTGTGCATTGATTTTGTATCATGCCACATTACTGAATTGCTGGATGAGTTCTAGTAATTTGGGGGTGGAGTCTTTTGGATTTTCCACATAAAGTAACATGTCATCCGTGAAGAGAAGGATTTTAACTTCTTCTTTGCCAGTTTGAATACCGTTTATTTCTTTTTCTTGTCTGATTGCTGTTGCTAGGACTTCTAGTACTATGTTGAACAATAGGGAAGAGAGTGGGCATCCTTGACGTGTTCCTGATCTTAAGGGAAAGGCTCTCAGCTTTTCCCCATTGAGGATGATATTCGCTGTGGATTTTTCATAGATGGATTTTATGAATTTGAGGAATGTTCCCTCTAACCCTATACTCTAAAGTTTTAATCAGGAAAGGATGCTGTATTTTGTCAAATGCTTTTTCTGCATCAATTGAAAGGACCATAGGGTTCTTCTCTCTCCTCTTATTAATGTGTTCTATCACATTGATTGATTTGCGAATGTTGAACCACCCTTGCATCCCAGGGATAAATCCCACTTGGTCGTGGTGGATGATCCTTTTAATGTATTGTTAGATCCTATTAGCTAGGATTTTGTTGAGGATTTTCGAATCCATATTCATCAAGGATATCAGTCTGAAATTCTCCTTTTTGATAGGGTCTTTGCCTGGTTTGGGATTAAGGTAATGCTGGCCTCATAGACTGAGTCTGGAAGCTTTCCTTCTCTTTCTATTTTTTGAAACAGCTTCAGTAGAATAGGTATTATTTCTTCTTTGAATGTTTGGTAGAATTCCCGAGGGAATCCATCAGGCCCTGGACTCTTGTTTTTTGGAGGTTTTTTATCACTGCTTCAATCTCGTTACTGGTTATTGGCCTATTCAAGTTGTCAATTTCTTCCTGTTTCAGTCTTGGCAGCTTATAGGTTTCCAGGAAGGCATCCATTTCATTCAGATTGCTGAGTTTCTTGGCATATAGTTTTTGATAATAATTTTTAATAATTGTTTCTATTTCCTTGGTGTTAGTCGTGATCTCTCCCCTTTCATTCATAATTTTATTAATTTGGGTCCTTTCTCTTTTCTTTTGGATAAATCTGGCCAGTGGTTTATTGATATTATTAATTCTTTCAAAGAACCAGCTTCTAGTTTTGTTGATCTGATCTGTGTTTCTGGTTTCTAATTCATTGATCTCTGCTCTAATCTTAATTATTTATCTTCTAATGCATGGCTTAGGCATCATTTGTTGCTTTTTCTCTAGTTCTTGAAGGTGTAGAGTTAGCTGGTGAATTTGGGATTTTTCTATTTTTTTCAGTGAGGCTTGGCTGGCTATGTATTTCCCCCTTCGGACCACCTTTGCAGGATCCCATTGGTTTTGGACCGATGTGTTTTCATTCTCATTGGTTTCCATGAATTGTTTAAGATCTTCTTTGATTTCTTGGTTGACCCAAACATTCTTGAGCAGAGTGGTCTTTAGCTTCCAAGTCTTTGAATTTATTCCAAATTTTTTCTTGTGTTTGAGTTCCAGTTTTAAAGCATTATGGTCTGAGAATATGCAGGGAATAATCTCAATGTTTTGGTATTAGTGAAGACCTGATTTGTGACCCAGTATGTGGTCTATTCTGGAGAAAGTTCCATGTGTGCTCGAGAAGAATGAGTATTCTGTTCTTTTAGGGTGGAATGTTCTGTATATATCTATGAGGTCCATCTGGTCCAATGTGTCATTCAAAGCTCTTGTTTCTTTGTTGATTTTTCTGCTTAGATGATCTGTCTGTTGCTGAGAGTGGAGTATTGAGGTCTCTTACAATTAACGTATTGTTATCAATATGACTCTTTATTGTGGTTAACAATTGGCTTGTGTACATGGCTGCTCCCATGTTGGGGGCATAGATATTTACAATTGTTAGATCTTCTTGTTGGATAAACCCTTTAAGAATGATATAGTGTCCTTCTGTGTCTCTAACTACAGTCTTTAGTTTAAAATGTAATTTTTCTGATATAAGAATTGCTACCCCAGCTTTCTTTTGAGGTCCGCTGGCATGGAAGATGGATCTCCATCCCTTCACTTTCAGTCTGGATGTATCTTTAGGTTCAAAATGAGTCTCTTGCAGACAGCATATGGATGAGTCCTTTTTATTCAATCTTCAATAATGTGCTGTTTTATGGAAACATTTAGGCTGTTCACGTTGAGAGTGATTATTGAAAGATATAAATTTATTGTCATCATGTTGTCTGTGAAGACCTTGTTTTTATAGATCGTCCCTGTAAATTTCTGTTGTATATCACTCTTGGGGTCTTTCTGCTTTTATAAAAACCCCCTTAATATTTCATTCAGGGCCAGGTTAGTGGTCACATATTCTTTCAGTTTCTGCTGGTCTCGGAAGCTCTGCATCTCTCCATCCATTGTAAATGACAGCCTTGCCAGATAAAGTATTCTTGGCTGCATGTTCTTCTTGTTTAGTACCCTGAATATGTCTTGCCAGACCTTTCTGGCTTGCAAGATCTCTATGGATAGGTCTGACATTATTCTGATGTTCTTCCCTCTGTACATAAGGAATCTCTTCCCCCTACCTGCCCTTAAGATGTTTTTGTTGTTTCTAAGATTTGTGAGTTTTACTATTACATGCCAGGGTGTTGGCCTGTTTTCCTTGATCTTGGGAGGGGTCCTGTCTGTCCCTAGGACACGAATGTTTGTTTCATTCCCCAGATTAGGGAAGTTCTCAGCTGCAATTTGCTCAAATATATCTTCTAGTCCTCTCTTTCTCTCCACCCCCTCAGGGCCCCAATAATTCTGACATTGGAACGTTTCGTGCTATTACTTATTTCTCTGATTCTGTTTTCATGGATTTTGAGTTGTTTCTCCCTGGCCTCCTGTTTTTCCATCAATTGGTCTTCTAGATCACTAATTCGTTCTTCTGCCTCGCTTACCCTAGCTGTTAGATGATCTAGATTAGATTGGATCTCATTGATAGCATTTTTAAGTTCTGCCAGTTCAGCTTTCATTTTTGCCCTTAGAGACTCTGTAGTCATTAATTGATTTCTCCATTCTAGCTATTGTCTTTAGAACTGCTACCCTGAAGTCCATTTCCGACATCTTGGTTATATCTTTATCCATTAGTAAATCTGTGGCAGAAGTCACAGTCTCTGATTCTTTCTTATTTGGGGGGTTCCTCCTCCTAGTCATTCTGTTGAGGGGTTGTTGAGGGAATGTACAGAGTCCAAATTATTGACCACAATGCAAGCAAGATGCACCTGTTTTATAAGGACCTTAGGGTTGTCAGCCTCTTGTTCTCCCAGCCTGTCTTCTGGGGGAGGGGCCTGCCACACTGTTACTCAGGCACCCCTGTTTGGGCAGAGTTGCCCTGCCTCCTGTGGGTGGGGCTGGGCTCAGTGAAAACCAGTTTTTTGGGGCTTTTGTTCTCTGGTGGCTTTCTGCCTCTCTTCCGAGAGTCAGAGCAGAAGAGAATGTTTCCAACACTCTGCCTCAGAGCAGAGAGATTGCAGTCTGCACTTCAGTGAGCTCTCCCGGCCACATTATCTCCGTTTCTGTCTGTACTGCTATAAACTGCAGCGTCCTGGGTTGTGCGCCCCTCAGCAGCGTTCCCAGTCCTCACTTCCAGGTCGGGGCACGGGGACACATCTCTGCCCTTTGTGCTTCTAAAACTGCCAACCACCCCCAGTTTGCACACGCAGCCCTGCCACTCCAGGTTTCAGTCCCTAGGGCTGCCCTAAAGTCCTTTCCCCACCACTACCGGTCTGTGCCCTGTCCCCATCGTGGGAAGCTATCGCTCACCAGGGGTGTAAGATCCTCATGGCTCCCTCCCCCTTCCATTTATCTTCTGATATCTGCCCGCGGAATCACTGCTCCCCGCTTCATACCTCAAAACCAGCTGCCTGCAATATTCTGTTTGTAGAGATCCAGATCTATCTTCTTACATGTCAGGCTGATTTCATGTGTGTTCAGAGTAGTCTGGTAGATATCCAGCTCAATTCCGGGTACCATTTGGAATAGTGTCCCTTACTCCTCTGCCATCTTTTTCTCCCAAATCTGATGTATTTCTTATTCTTGTTCTTGTATAGGTACTTTTATTTCCTCTGCATTATTCAAGATTTTCTCTTTGTTTTGATTTTCTGCAGTTAGAATATGATATATCAACGTGTACATTTTTTAGTATTAATTCTGCTTGGTATTCTCTTAGCTTCCTACAATCTGTGGTTTGGAGTCTTTAACTCTGGAAAATTTTCAGCTCTAATTAGATATTTCTAATTATTCCTTTCTTTCTTCTCATTTTGGTATTTCCATTACACGTGTCTTACCCTTTTTGTAATTATCCTTTGGGAGTTTCATATTTTATTCCATTTTTTCAGACCTTTTACTATTTACATTTTAGTTTAGGAGATTTCTATTGATGTATCTTCAAGATCACTAATTCTTTCTTCACCTCTATCCAGTCTACTGATGAGCCCATGAAAAGCATTTTTTATTTCTATTACTGTTACTGTGTTTTTATTTCTATCATTTTCTTTTGATTTTTCTTAGAGTTTCCATCTCTCTGGTTACATTACCCATCTGTTGATATATATTGTTCACTTTTCCCATTGAATCCCTTAACATATTAAACACAGTTATTTTGCATTCCCAGTCTGATCATTCCAAAATCTCTGCCATATCTGAATATGATTCTGATGCATGTTTTGTCTCTTCAGACTGCGTTCTTTGGGTTTTTGTTTCTTTGGGTTTTTTTTTTTTTGTGGGGAGTTGTTGGTTTTTCTTTCTTTTTTTTCCTTTTTAACTTTTTTTTGGTAACTTTTTTTGTTTTTGAAAACCACATATTATGTATCAGGTAAGAGGAACTGAAGTAAATAGGCTTTTAGTGTGAGATTTTATATTTGTGTTGTTAGGCTGGGTTTAGTGTTTGCTCTAGTTGTAGGTGTAAGAAGCTAAAATTTCCTATAATGTACTTGTTTATGTCTCCACTGTTTTCTTTGTGTTTTCCTAGAGACTCCTTCTTAAATAGGGTCTGAGCTTTGCAGTTCTTTCAGCTGAAAGTCCTTGTTATCATACAGGAGCCTGATTGATGTGGTGGTAAGCATTCTATAATCCTATGATAAAGTCTCAGTCCTTTAGTGAGCCTGTGACTCTGAACTTTGACCCTCACAACTTCTCAGCTTTCTTCCTTTTTTTAAGTGAGACAGGAAAGTTTGAAGGGGCTGGAGTTGGGTATTGTATTTCCCTTCCCTCGGGAAGGTTGGGTTTGGTAAAATCCAAGTAGTTTAGGCTCTGATAAAAGAGTTTCCTTTCAGGGCAGGCCTTTGTTAAGAAGAAGGGAGTGCTCTGGGCTCATTTCAAGATAGTTGCTTTTCTTAATTCCCTGACAGAAACATAGGGAAACATTTCTGTGATCTTCACCCTAAGACCCTGGTAGTGCTCCTAGAAACAAACCTCTTGAAAATATGGGGTACCCCAAAGATTAGATCTAATGGAGTTTTCAAACTTTCTGGTTAGTGTGTAGTGGCCCTACAGTGACTTATCAGTTATAGTTTGTTTCTATCTGTACTGGTTCTTGCTTCTTTGTTTCTGCTCCCACTATACTGTGATTCTCAGTATTTGCGTGTCTGAAGTTTCTGGAGCAGGGGTTTACCCTGTGACCTCAACTCTCTGATGGATCTAATAATTGTTAATTTTAATTTTCTTCAGCTGTTTTTCTTATTGTAAGGATGAGAATGACAATTTCCAAGGCATTTTAGTATTAGTTTTTAAGAATAGGTCTTGACTAAATAAAATTTTTGAAGGTGGTAATTTCTGTCACCTGCACTTATTATTTTCTATTTTTTCTGGTATTTGCTGTTGCATATAATTTGCCTTCAGTGTTAATCCTTGGAATAAAATGCTTCTGAAGTTACTTGAAGTATCTCCCAGGATCCTCTCATTTGTTTCCTCCATTCCAAAGCCAGCCTCTTTAGTGTCTTTCTTTCACATATTCTGCAAAAACTCTCAGATATGTGTATCATTGGGAGGGTACAGAAACAGGGTTAGTTTTAAAAGCATGGCTATTTGGAATATAATCTGGGCTTCAGATTTCTGTGTGGGAGACTCAGATTCCAGGAACTCTCCTCCACCACCCCAACTTTAAGTCTTCTTTCTCTCAAAGGGGAACCAGAAGAGATTAAGCCAATCGAATTTTAAATATCAATAAATATCAATATAAATATTTTTGTAGGAGCCAAAATGTAAACAATCTACTTTTGATAATGAAATGTTGATGTTTATTAACATTGCTTTGCATGTATACAATGCTATTTAATTTTTAAATTAACCCATTTTACCCTCACGACAAAGTTGAGTAGGGTAGGTATTTTTCCCAACTTAAAGCTGAGTTAAATTAAGGCACCATTGACGTAATGACTTTGTAAGGGTCAAGCTTAAACTTGTAAATTGGAGGCCTGTACTTAGAATCCATTTTTCTCTGAGCATAGTTGTCTTTTCCAACTTTTTGCTAAATGCCAGTAAATCAGAGGGTTCTTTTCTGCATTTATAACCAGGTGTCCAAAAAGGATATGAGAATTAACTCCAGTGCTCCAGTTTTCTATCTTGCAAATACATGTATTTGAGAACCTCACCCCAGGGGCCCCTGGGTGGCTCAGTCAGTTAAGCATCCAACTGGATTCCGGGTCCTGGGATGGAGCCCTGCGTCAGACTCCATCCTCAGCGGGGAGTCTGTTTGGGGATTCTCACTCTCCCTCTTCCTTTGCCCCTCCCCCTGCTCTCTCTCTCAAATAAAATAAATCTTAAAAAAAGAACCTCACCGCAGAACTTAAAGGCATGATTGCCACCACGTAGATTTGCAATTTACTTTTTCCCTGGTCAAAAGCAGGAGACAGGGTGCCTGGATAGCTCATTCAGTTAAGTGTCTGCCTTGGGCCCAGGTCATGGTCTCAGGGTCCTGGGATCCAGCCCTGAGTTGGGCTTCCTGCTCAGTGGGGAGTCTGCTCCTCCCTCTCCTTCTGCCCTCCCCCCGTGCCCCGCTCATGCTCTCTCTTGCTCTCTCGCTCTCTTTCTTTCTCAAATAAATAAAATCCTTTTTTAAAAAAAGCAGGAAACAGAAAAGTCAGCAGGGTACCCACTTTCACCTCACTCAGGAGGCAGCTGGCCATTGGTGAGACTATCTCTCTGAAGAAACAGGAAACACACTTCTTAGGAAAGGTTTCTGGCAACTCAGTTCCTCTGTAAAGAATACCTATTCCTTGCCATTCAAGGCCCTCTACAACTTCACTTGAGAAAGCAAAAAGCAGGACTGTGAGAAAATGTCACATAGGGGAGGGTTTTCCCTGTGAGGGGAGAAAGGAGAAAGACAAATGGGGAACAGCATCTGGAAAAGGCAGGGCCACGGCAGTGGGCTAGCATCATTGGCAGGTTAGGGCACAGAACACGTGCTTGCATTAGACAAATGCAAGAGGAAAGTAAAGGTCAGACTTCTTATGGATATTTGGGGATAGAAGGCCACTAAACACTTTCAGTTTACTTTTTATAAGATAACCATTTTCAGGGCTCATTTCTTTACCTTCTTACCCCCTGTTGTCAAAACTCTAACTTCTAACACAAACACTACACCTATCATTTTTTTCCCTTCATGGCATGGTGCAAAAATCTAATTTGTTTTCATAAATTCAGCTTAGAACATAGAGCCCAATGTTTCCTCCTTTTTGCCACACAAATCATGTTGGCTTCATTTATCAAAGCCTACTGGCATGGTAATATTTCTTTTTGCTGAGTGAATTCCTCACTTCTTTCCTTTTCCATTTGATCTTCACATCAAGAGTCACTTTTTGTGTTTTCATGTTGAAGGTTCCATACATACCACCGAGTTAAGATTCTCCATGCCCACTGGAGACCTTGTGAGCTACATACTGCAAGTTTTGCATGGCTGCTCTCTCCCCAAGTCAAACCAATTCAACCAAGAATACTGTCTTTATTTCAGGCTCCTCAAAGAGCATCTTGGAGAAAAAGAAGTTGAATTGGCACTCATCTTTGATTCAGTGGTGGAGGCTGACCTGGCAAATTATACCTGCCATGTAGAAAACCGAAATGGACGGAAACATGCCAGTGTTCTGCTACGTAAAAAGGGTACTTATTTTTATAACTATTGCTATGGTTTGTTTAGCTACCAAGTAACTATTGAAGTTAAATATACTTTCTGGCCTTATTTTATCATTTAGCATGAACTTCTATTAAACATTTTGTCTTTTTAAGGAAAAAATATCTCTTTTGTTATGGGTATTAGCATAAAATGCCTGTAATCTTCTATCCATTAGGAAGTAGATAAATAAAATGAAATATTGTTATGTGTTAAATTCAGTGAGATAAAATGTACCTTGGTTATAAGTGTTACGTAAAATTTGATAGGTATTGACATTCAAATTTTTCTCTGTACTTCACCATCTTATATTGCTTAAATGAGAAACTAGGGATTTTATTATTGGAAAAGAAACAAAACCACTTTTTTATTCCTGGACTAAAATATAAATAAAAATAATGAAGAGATATCATAATATTCTTGTAATTGTTATAATAAAGATTATAAACAATATTTCATGATATGACCTGGTGCTGTTAAGGGGCCTCTGACAGGTGCATATCCTTTAAAATATTTTGGCATTTATGGAAATCCCTCTCTAAATTTGGTTCCAGATAGGGTGGATATTGTATATAATGGACAAAGAAAAGAAACTAAATTACAGATAAAGGAGATAAAAGCAAATATAGGAACAACAATCCCAACAGCTGGAGCAGCTTCTGAGATTGGCTCTTAACCCTGCCACAACTCTTGATTACTGCAAAAAGCTAAATATTTCTGTATGTGTGCAATTGGCAAAGGTTTATGTAACAGAACAAATGTTCTCAATCAGTGTTCTTGTTGTCTAGGCTATAGAGCAATAGAACAGATTCAGTCAACAAGGTTACTAGTTGTACCTCTTAACCAAGATGGAATTTCTATTTTCCAGCCAACCCTAATACTTGACCTTGACTAGCAAGCAGTTCTAGGGGAAGCAGAAAAATGTCATTATTCTGAAAATAATGCTTTTATCTCTCTAGTACCATTTCTTACTCAGCTGGATTTGATTCCATCTTAAAATAATGGAGTTTTTAAATATAAAGGAGTCTAATATGGAAAGTTAAATCAGGAGACCCTGGTTGAAGAGATCCTGGTTTGGCCACTGATTCAACTACTTGGTTCAGCAGGACTAACTTACCTGATGAAGCATCCTGAACCTCAGTTTTCTTATCTGTAAAACATGGATAATGATATCTACATTATAGAGACACTTTGAGGCTCAAATGATAATGATATAGTGTGAAATATGTCACTCTCAGTGTTTGCTATTATGCAGAACTTGAATAACTTCTCCTGTGCACCAGGCAACCACATAGTCCACCTACATAACGGGCAGACATTGATCATGTCCAGATACCTTATGGCAAGATCACTTTGTTCCTGCTCATTCTAGTCTTATTTTAGGCTTAGAGATCATCCAAGCCAGAGTCTGCAGCACCTCTGTATCCTCAGCAACTTGGGCAATGTCTGACCACTAATAGGTACTTAGAACCCATCTGGTTAATGAACGAATGTTATCTTTTATTATTGAAGATTATGTATAGCAAGTATTGTGCTAAGTACTGGGAAATAGAGTGATGAATAAGATAGACATCCCCAAGCCTGTGTGGGGCTTCAGAGTAGAGAGAGTGCAAAGAAAGACAAACATTAAACATGAAGCAAAAAATTGTGCAACAAATACATACTGTTACAACTATGAGGAAAAATAATGGTGGTAGTAGGTTTCCTATCATTCAGTCAGCAGAGATAGGAATAGCCTTGAGTTTAAAAATAAATCCATTTCTCTTTAATAAGGAAAGCAACTACTAGCAGCCCTTAAAATTTCTAATAATCTGACAGTATAAACCAAAGCACACTGTATAACTGCCATCTCCCATGGCTTCTGCAAGGAAACATATCTAAAGCATGAATAACTGAGAATATTAATTCTCATCTTTCTCATCTCCAAATATTAGAGTTCCCCAGGGTTCTGGTCCCCTCACTTACTCCCTAGATGATTTCATTCCATCTCCAACTCATAGGCTTACTTACATATATGCTGACAACTTCCAAATTTATATCTGCAGCCCACCTGATTTTCTTGCCTAAACTCCAGTGCTACATTCCTAACGGCCTATTCAACAACTACTCAAAAACTCCACTAGTAGACCTATTTAGTAGGCATATCAAGATTCCCTTGTCCCAAACAAGAATTCTGATTTCTCCTCCCTGTAAACCTGATCCTCCAGTTGCCTCCTCCATCTCCATCACCATCCTTCCAGTTGCTCAGGCCAAAATCCTGGGACTTAGTCTAGTCCACCAGCAGATCCAATGGCTCTACATTCAAGACATGTCCAGATTCTGATGACTTTCCCCACCTTCACTGTTACCACCCTAGTCTGAGCCACAAACATCAATTGCTTGGCTCACTGCAATGGCCTCCTAACTGGTCTCCCTGCTTCTTCCTTGTCCCCATATAGTCACAGTCCCCCATCACAGTAGCCAGAATGATCCTTTTAATATGTAAGTCAGATCATATTCCTCTAATCAGAACCCTCCAATTATAGAACCCTCTCTGTTACACTCAGAATGAAATCCCAAATCTATCCATGGCCTACAATGCATGATATAATCTTTTCTGATTTCTGATCTCATTTTCTACTACATTCTGCCTATCTGTTTCAAACATCACACACACTAGCTTCCTTTCTATTTCTTGTGCTCACCAAGCACAGTCCTGGCTGATGGTCTTTGCACTTGCTATTTCCTGAGCCTGGAACACTCTTCCCCCTGCTGTTCCCATGACTCACTCACTCTTCATATAGGTCTTGGCTTAAATATTACCTACTTAATAGCTTTTCCTGGACACACTAAATAAAATAATACTACCCATCACTTTCTTTGTTTTTGTTTTTTGTTTTCTTTTGTTTAGAATTTTAGAAATTGTAGTACAGTTTAAATCAGTGTGCCAGGTCCATTTCATCTCCTTCACTGCCAGATCTGGGGGAAGAGACTGCTTCAGTTTCTCTGCCTTCTCTTTGTGATGACCAGATAAATCAAGGTATCTGCACTTCCTTTGTTTAAAATTTTTTAGCTTTATTGAGGTAAAATTGACAAAAAAA